>NC_056623.2:131618862-131918862 GCF_002870075.4 Lactuca sativa | reverse complement strand
TCTTACTTTAGGTTCTCATATAAATCTAACAATTTACAATGATGGGATATGAGCCTATTTATACGCAAGCATGGGAAACCCTAGTTCTGATGGGACATGTCCATCCATAATTATCTCACTAAGGGGTGCCCTAATATCCAACCAATCTATAACACCCAAAATCAGAAAGACCAAGAAAAGAAAGGAAAGGCTCTAAGTCAAGAGTCAACTCGTCGAGTCCAGGGAGGAACTCGACGAGTCGGAGCGGGATCCCGGGCATAAAGTAAGTGACCGACTCGGTGAGTCGGCTAGTGGACTCAGCGAGTCTGGTCTGGACGAGAAAAACCCTAATCCCGGGGGTTGTGCCCTATTTAAAGAACATTACATCCCTTCCCCAACCTTTTTGCTATCCTTTTGAGATCCAGAAACCCTAAATTGTGAGTGAGAGTCCTTGGAAGCAATTTGGAGCTTAAATAAGTGGTTTTTGTGAAGAGATCTTGAAGATCAAGAAGCTTGGATCAAGGGGGTTTACAGAGAATTGGATTATTCTTCAGTAGGAGGTCATCTTGGAGGTAATCAACTGTTACCTTCACCCTTTTTGCATCTAGATGTATTCTTGAATGAAATTTGGGGATATTTTGGCAAGATTGAGGTCTATTTCGGGTTTGGGGCTTAGATATGAGGTTGATACTTCAGATATAGGGTTGTGATGGTCTAGAATGTCTTAGAGAAGTAGTCAATGAGTCATTGGTGAAGCCCCTTTGTCTTAAACCCTAGCCCTAGAGTGTTTTGGGCCTATATCTCCTTGGTTTAACGTAAAGTTTGCAACTTTATGTGAGGGTTAGACTGTAGAAGGGTGGATCTATGGATTGGAGCCCCTGCATGGCTCGAAAAGCCACTGTATGGATTGAGAATTGGAGAGACTCGGCGAGTTACATGGGTGAACTCAACGAGTTGTATGAATATGTGCATGGACTCGGCGAGTTGGAAGAACAACTTGACGAGTCTATTGAAGATTGCCTAGGACTCGGCGAGTCTGTTCTTGGACTCGACGAGTCAGGTCGCACAACCCCCAACCTCTTCTGGTTAAGACGCAGATCAGTGAGTTGAGTGGTGACTTAGTGAGTTGGACAGGATGGGACTCAGAGATCGTTGAACTCGACGAGTCTTGGGGTGACTCTGCAAGTTGAGTCGTATTTTGAGAGCTTCTGAGTTTTAGGACTCAGCGAGTCTACGGGTTGACTCGGCGAGTCGTGTCAACTAGAAGGTTGACTTTGACCAGGACTTTGACTTTGTTCAGAGTTGACTTAGTTTGACTTCTAGAGTTCAGTTTGGAACTAAGTGTTATTTTAATATTAGTAGCTCGGGGAGCTAGTAGAGCAGCGGTTCAGAGAATTGTCGGACAGCAGCCAGAGGATCATCAGCAGAGTTCAGCAGTTCAGGTGAGTTTTCTTCCAGTAGGAACGGGTCTACGGCCATAATGCTGACCCTTCTAGTTATTAGTAGTTTCTGGACTTCGATCCGATGCAGTAGTTCAGTGTGCTTGATGTCTTTGTGATTCAAGTATGTTTTTGTGTTATGTGCTCCGGACTTCGTTCCGACGCAGTATGCAGTATATGTATTTATGCTAGTAGTTATGATTATGCTATGCTATGTTCACCCAGTTAGTCCGGACTCCAGTACGATGCAGTTAGCCGGACTTCGGTCCGATGCAGGGGGCAAGGCCCCATTTAGTCCGGACTCCGGTTCGATGCAGTTAGCCGGACTTCGGTCCGATGCAGGGGGCAAGGCTCCAGTTAGTCCGAACTCTGTTCCGATGCAGTTAGCCGGACTTCGGTCTGATGCAGGGGGCAAGGCCCCAGTTAGTCTGGGCTTCGGTCCGATGCAGTTTCTAGATTTCGGTCCGATGCAGGGGGCAAGGCCCCAGTTAGTCCGTACTTTGGTCCGATGCAGTGGGCAAGGCCCATTATGTGCTTTATATGTTATTTTATGGTATGTGGTAGTTCGCGGGAGCTCACTTAGCTTCGTGTTTCACTCTGGCACACACCATAATTAGTCAGCTTGGGATGTTTCACTCTGATAATAAGATTTTTTTTTGAATTAATACTCTGATTTTATGTTAAGACTTATGTTATGATTTGACAATCATGGTTTAAGTAATGTTATTCAAACGAATTTTTTAGTCATGATTTTTGGGTCGTTACAAGTTGGTATCAGAGCCTTGGTTTGAGGGATTCAGACACACTTTCAGGTGTGTCTGAACTCAAACTAAGGAAATGGTATGAGGTTTTCAAAAGAAAAAAACACTTTTGAAAGAAATTTTTGAAAAAGAAACTTAAAAAGAAAAAGAGTTTTAGCAAAAGCGAAAAGAATTTTTGGAAAGAAAGAACTTTGAAAAGAGAAAAGGGTGTGGTGCATGCAATCAACCGAGCTCAAGTAAGTACTCCAAATTACTCATACAAGTTTATGTTATGATTATCAGTTTTCAGCTTCAGTAGAACAGCATGCCAGAATAGGACTAAGGATCTAGGAGGATTCCTTATGTGCCTGCTATATGTGTTTCAGCTTTATGAGAATTGCATGCTAGTATTGAGTAGACAGTTGTAGGATAGCCTGTTTAGGTTATGCGTAATAGTATGAGCTTAACATTGTATGCTAGTACAGTTCTCGTTATGAGGATAGAATTGCTTGAGTAGTTTCCTGTGTCCGAATGCTGCTTACTTTGTGCTTTGTGGGACTCTGAGTGATGGGAGTTAGCCATTAGGTGAATACGTCACATCACATGTGATCAGGGTTGAATAATCTCAGAGTGCTAGATTTGGCCCTATCGCGCAGCTCTTGTCTGAGTCCAACCGTTGTAGGGACGAGTCTTTTACTCGAAGGATTATTTTAGCCTCGTCACATGTGATGATATTCAGGTGATAACTAATCGGCATTATAAAGAGGCCTTCAGCAGCTGAGGACTGGAATTGATTGAGTCAGAGATTTCTCCAGGGCAAGCCTAGGATGAGAGTAGCAGGGGTCGGTAGCAGTAGAAATGAGTTGGTGGAGTTAAGGTAACTCTTGAGGAAAGTACGGATATATGTGGAAGGTAGTATGGGCTTGTACTTTTGAAAGTAGAGGATCCGTACTCAATTTAAGAGGGGCCAGGACGAAACCTTAGAATTTGTAGAGTATGTGTGAGATCCCTCAGTAGCGATGAGTAATCTAACCATTAATGAGATATGTTTTCAACATGGTGACGTTGCGCGATATACCAGTTGGCAGTTCAGGTACGGGGGAGGGATCTGGCTCAGGCTTTAGAGCCGGACAGTTTGAGGATCAGATGAAAGATGTCATTTATGCAAATATCATGGGCAACATCATTGATCAGACTCCTGTGATATTCGGTTCGGTTAGGGGGACAATCGAGGAGCTTTTGGACAGTCGTCTTGAGGCCCTTAGGGCCGGGATAACTTCAGGGCAGTTTGGGGCTTGTCTAGAGCCCGATTCTTATGGATCCCATGGATCCATCAGGGAGGGGGATCCTATTTTTTAGCTCTTTCCATCAGGGGTCGGGAGTGAGTGGGACACCCTGTCCCCAGGAGAGTTCTCTGCATGATTGGGTTGTTGCGGAGGTTTTGCGGGTCGTTCGCCAGGAGCTACCCGACATCGTCGAGAGGGTCATTGATAGGTTGACCGAGAAGCTCCAGGATCAGACAATGGTTGTTACGAAGATTGATGGGGACGACGGGGTAACGCAGGAGCGAGAGATTGATTGGGAGTCGGAAAGGAAGAGGAAATCGGATGAGGTTCAGTGGCCCACAGGTTCAGGTAAAAGAACCAAAGGGCCGAGTTCGAGAGCAAGAGACTTCCAGGGCCGCAACTGATGCGGCAAGTGTGGCAGGACGCACGGGGGTGCGTGTAGGAGTAGTAGAAGTGGTGATCCTGGCTGTTTCATTTTAGCAGAGATTGTACTGCTACCATCGCCCAGGGACTTGACCCAATATGTTTCCATTGCAGTCGTAGGGGCCACAAGAAGGCCCACTGTCCAAGTTTGTGTTCAGCAGGGCAGGTGACAGCTCCTGCCCCTGTGACTTCGAGAACCACCAGCAGACGGTAGGGTCGGGCCAGGGCGCCCACAGCTCGGAGCAGAGCATTCCGGTTGATTTCAGCAAGGATGCGAGCAGCACGAGATGTTGGAGGTACACATCTTTTACCTTCCTGCCAATTATTATTATTTATGTTGTTGTTATGTTATGGCACCGATTTAGTAGGTACATATATTGGAATATTATATTACCTACTTGCGAGTGAGTCATATGCCATTTGCATATCTAGGATTTGGAGTGATAGTTGGAGGTCGTCCCCTGTAGAGCAGGGTCTTACGGATGCAGTAACTATAGCAAGTATGAGTGAGATTCGGTAGTATCTCACTACCTTCGGGACGATGTCGTGTGGGTATAGATCGGTTATATTTCAGCATGAGGAGCACTTGAGGGAGGTGCTAGAGACTTTGAGGAGGGAAAGAATTTTTGCAAGGTACTCCAAATGTGAGTTCTGGTTGTGCAAGGTGCAATTTATTGGGTACCTTGTCAATCAGAAGGGTATTCTAGTCGTCCCGGCTAAGTTAGAGGCCGCGATACAGTGGGAGTTTTCGAGGTCTCCAATTGAGATTCGAAGCTTCCTGGGTCTAGCAAGTATTTACCGGAGATGTATTCGGATTCTTCGAAGTGGTGTGATCTTTTGGACTGGTTAGTATTGACACACTAGCAATGGTAAGCATGGTTTTCAGCAGATTGTGCATAGAATGGTAAGAAGGATAGAGAATCCTTCCAGCATTGTGTGTTATAAGACGTTAGTTGAATCAAAGTGGGGGAGAATCATCCAAGGATTTAGAAGTAGGAGTAGTTTTGAAACTGGGATAAGTTTCGCATCCTTATCAGAAGGGAAGACAGCACATGCAGCTTTGTGTGTAGCACCTGGTTCCTGGTACGTACTCTTTGTGTATAATATTTTTATTTTGTGCATTTTTGCCTTGGACTCGGCTAGTTGAAGGGCCAACTCGCCGAGTAGGAGCGGGATAAGGCGCGGGGTTTGAACTTTGGACTCGGCGAGTCGGTCCCTGGACTCGACGAGTAGACCCTGTTTGGACAAAAACCCTAATCCGGGTGTTTGCACCCTATTTAAACGCTCTAACTTGGCCTCCTTCATCCCTAACACTTCCAAAGAGCTGTAAAAAGAAACCCTAGCCCCCATCTTGTTCTTGAGAGTGATTTTGACTTTGTGGAGAAGGTTTGGAGCTTAGAGGAAGGAAGAGGAGGTTGAAGTGTGCGAGGAGGGGAGGTAGATCCAGAATCTACACTGCGAGAAGCTTCCATTCAGGTAGAAAAGTTCTTACCTTGATCACTAGTTCATTAGATCCCCCTTTTGTCCCAAATTACTGGTTTTCAAGCCCAAAAACCTCAAACTCCATGTATTTGTGCTCTAAGTTCTGAAAGGACTTCGGATTGGGATCTTATGGACATCTTAGAAGTATAAAGTCTCTGTGGTTGGAGTTATTGAGGTCCCTATTGAGTGTATGACCTCTTAAAGAGCTTGGATTTGCCTTCTTGAGCTTATAGGTCCATGTATGCACGTAAAGTTTGCAACATTACGTGATAAGCATGCCCTAGCAGCATAGATCTATGGTTTTGAAGCGTTGCATGTCTCAGATTTGGTCTGTATGGGAAGTAGGTCGAAGGGACTCGGCGAGTTCTATGAAGATGGTCTTAGACTCGGCGAGTTGGATGAACAACTCGGCGAGTCCTATGAAGATTTCCTGAAACTCGACGAGATGTTCTTCAAACTCGGCGAGTCATATGAGCTTTCACTGAGAAAGAGGGGTTTAAGTGTTGAAGGTCAAACCTTTCGTATCTGCACGCAAAATTAGCAATTTGTCGTGTAGCAATAGTCCCAAAACTCCAAATCCTCTTAAGGGATGCTCTGGTGAGGATTTGGAAGCGAGTAGGAGGTCTGCTCGTGGGACTCGGCGAGTTGTTCTTAGACTCGGCGAGTCGGACCACGAGTCGGTTCTATAGTCCCGAGTGGTGACTTAAGAGTGACTCGGTGAGTGGGAAGAGGGACCTGGCTAGTAGGACCGTGTTAGTAGGAGAAGGACTCGGCGAGTCTGTGTCACGACTCGGCGAGTCCAGTCAACTGGAAGTTGACTTTGACCAAGGAGTTGACCTTGGACCTGGGTTGGGTCAGTCAATTGACTAAGGGTATTTATGAGTGGCTAATCTATGTTTATGGAATTGTAGCCGGAGGACTACCGGTGCAGCAGCCAGACGTCTAGCAGTCAGACTTTCGGTAGCTACTTTTCGAGGTGAGTTACCTTCCAGTAGCGGTGGGTCTACGGCCACAATGCCGGCCCACCAGTAGGAGTTGTATGTTAGATGATTGTCTTTTTGATATTCATCTGGGGTTGCTACTACCTGTGTTATGTTTATGTGCTAGTATGATATGTTGCTATGGGATATGTGTTATGTGGTAGCAGTACGGGGTGAAATAGTCCCCAGTATCCGGTCGTAAGGACCGAAGGGGAGGCCAGCACCCAGATATGATAGGCAGTATCCGGTCGTAAGGACCGAAGGGGAGGCTAGCACCCAGATATGCTAGGCAGTATCCGGTCGGGAGTACCAAAGGGGTAGGTCGGGCACCCAGATATGCCCAGCAGTATATGTATGTTATGGGATTATATGGAATGTGGTACAGTGGGGGAAACTCACTAAGCTTCGTGCTTACAATTTTCAGTTTTGGTTTCAGGTACCTCTTCTTCGAAGGGGAAGGAGCTGGCACAGTAGCGGCCCATCACACACATGCCCAATATTCCGCACTACGAGACCCTCCTGGGAATTTGTACTTTGACATTATTATGTTTTTATAAAATGTTTTTTTTGACATGCGATAACTTTTATGAAATGATATTATTGGTGAACGTTTTAATTCTAATGTTTGCAAGGTATATGTTTTAAAAATGAAATTTTTGGCTCATAATTTTGGGATGTTACAAGTTGGTATCAGAGCCCTGGTTTGAGGGATTCAGACACACCTTCGGGGGTGTCTGAACTCAAATCGAGGGATTAAAAGATTTTAAAGAAGAAAATATTTTCTAAAAATCTAAGTAAAGAGTTTTAGGAAGGAACGAAGTGTGTGATGTGCGCAACCGGCCGAGCTCAAGTAAGTATTCCCCAAAGTACCCATACCAGCTTATGCTATGTTTATCAGTTTGAGTAGAACAACATGCTAAAATAGGACTAAGGATCTAGGAGTGATGACTTAGGTGCCTGCTTTATGTGCTTCAGTGTATGAAATTTGCATGCTAGAATTGAGTAGACAACTGTAGGATAGCCTGTTAGGGTTATGCCTGATAGTATGAGTTTAGCATCGTATGCTAGTTCAGCTTTTCTCTATGAGGACGGATTTGCTTGAGATTGTTCCCTTTTTTTCTGAATGTTGCATCCTTTGTGCTTCGTGGGACTCTGAGTGATGGGAGTTAGACATTAGGTGAATACGTCACGTCACATGTGATCAGGGTTGAATAATCCTAGAGTGCTGGATTTGGCCCTATTGCGCAGCTCTTGTCTGAGTCTAACCGTTGTAGGGCCGAGTCTGTTACTCGAAGGATTATCTGAGCCTCACCACATGTGATGGTATTCAGGTAATGACTAATTGACATTACAAGGAGGCCTTCAGTAGCTGAGGACCGGGTAGGGTGGAGTTAGAGATTTTCCTAGGGCAAGCCTAGGATGAGTATAGCAGTGATTAACAGTAGCGAAAGGGACCTGGTAGAGTCAAGGCAGTCCTTAGAGAAGGTACGGATAGATGTGGAAGGTAGTATGGGCCCATACTACTGAAAGGAGAGGATCCGTACCTGAACCGAGGAAGGCCAAGATAAGACCAGGGAACTTGTAGTAGGCATGATCCCTCCATAGGTATCAGTATCGCTAATAATTATTAATTATGTATTTCAGAATGGTGGTACTACGCTCGAGGCCCGCGGTTGGCAGTGTAGGAGAGGGATCGGGTTCGGGATCAGGTTCCGAGCCAGTAGATGAGGGGCTACGCGAGTTCATCGCGTCAGAGATCACCAGGGGCATCCTTGAGTCGACCCCATTATCTTCGGGTCGATCAAGGAGGGGATATTAGAATTGATGGAGGATCGCCTCAGGGCATTCAGGAGCGACATGGCGTCTGGCCAGTCGGGATCTCGCACACTGTCCTTTAAGGACTTCTGGAGCAGTGGTGCGCCGGATTTTCACGGGGCGAAGGACCCCATAGCTTCCAGACGATGGATTGCAGACATTGAGTCTGCATAGATGATTAGCTTCTACCCTGAGGGGTCGAAGGTGAGGTTCACAGTAGGGTGTTTACGAGATCGAGCTAGGGATTGGTGGGAGTCCGTGGGTGATTCGTTGGGAGCCTCGAATGTTGAGGCTATGACTTGGTCGGACTTCGCGACCAGGTTCAGGGCAGAGTTCGCGCCGGCTGTCGAGCTTTAGCAGCTGGCCAGGGAGTTCTTGGATATGAGACAGACGACGGAGACTGTGGCGGAGATCACCGCCATGTTCCGGGAGAGGGTGTTGCTGGTGCCCCAGTACGCAGGAGATGAGGATATGAGGAGAACCCGCTATCATGACATGCTATGGGCTGATATTCGGGAGCATGTCAGTTTTTCAGCTTGCCCTACCCTGGACTCTATGATTGCCAAGCCAAGGGAGAGGGAGATAGACCTGGAGCACATCCGGAAGAGGAAGGAGGAAGAGGAGCATGTTATGGGGGCTTCGGGGAAGAAGCCCAAGGGATCGGATGCGGGGCCGAAAGGCTAACAGGGGCAGGGCCGCTGCAAGAAATGCGGCAGGGTGCACGAGGGAGCGTGCAAGATGGGATCGTCAGGCTGCTACAAGTGCGGCAAGTCAGGGCACTTCATCCGGGATTGTACCGCCCCTGCACCTGTGATACAAACGTCTGATTTTCTGTGTTTCCACTGAAACCAGAGGGGCCACAAGAAGGCCAATTGCCCTCAGTTGATAGCATCAGCACCAGTAAAGGCGCCAGCTCCAGCTACCTTGCAGATTACTGATGGACGGCAAGGCAAGGCAGAGGCTCCAGTGGTGAGGGGTCGGGCGTTTCAGCTGACTACAGAGGAGGCACGCGCTGCACCCGATGTGGTGACGGGTATGATTCTTCCCCTCTATTTTATTTTATATGATGTTATGTTATTGATATGTGCCCTGTGTTTATGCGTTAGGATCATTCCATGTGAACGGTATCCCAGTCCAGGCGTTGTTTGACTCGGGTGCCACCCGGTCATTTATTTCCCTACGCTTAGCAAGAGGTTTACCGAGACTTCGGGCATGTTGGATTGCCCTTTAGAGGTAGAGATTGCCGATGATCGATCGGTGCGAGCATCAACACTATTCAGGGATTGTGTTCTAAGGTTATTTGAGGAGCGCTATTTGGTGGATTTGGTTCCCATCCCGTTGCGGGGGAACAAGGTGATTATAGGCATGGATTGGTTGAGCCCTAATGGGGCGGTGATAGATTGCGCACAGCATCTAGTGCGGATTAGGACCCCGAGTGGGAGAGAGTTGGTGATCCACGACGAGAGGCCACAGCGTGGACCTGCAGTATGTTCAGCAGTGAGAGCTAGGCGCTACCTTCAGCAGGGTTGCGCGGGATATGTCGCGTATGTTATGGATACCCGGGAGACGGGTAAAGCGACGGTGAGCGAGGTTCCAGTGGTGCGAGACTACACTGATGTGTTCCCGGAAGGGCTTCCTAGAGTACCTTCGGAGCGTCAGGTAGAGTTCAGGATCGACCTAGTTCCTGGTGCGACTCCGATAGCCAAGGCACCCTATCGGTTGGCTCCTCACGAGATACAGGAGTTGTCTACGCAACTACAGGAGTTGCTAGACAAGGGATTTATTCGACCAAGCAGTTCACCCTAGGGAGCCCCGATCCTATTTGTGAAGAAGAAGGACGGGTCGCATCGGATGTGTATAGATTACCGGGAGCTGAATAAGGTAACGGTGAAGAACCGTTACCCACTCCCGAGGATTGATGACCTCTTTGATCAGTTGCAGGGAGCATCTTGGTTCTCCAAGATCGATTTGCGTTCAAGTTATCATCAGATGAGGGTCAGAGAGGGGGATGTGCAGAAGACCGCATTTCGGACGCGTTATGGCCATTATGAGTTCGTGGTGATGCCGTTTGGACTCACCAATGCTCCTGCCGCGTTCATGGACCTCATGAACCGCGTATGTAGACCGATGTTGGATCGGTCTATGATAGTTTTCATTGATGACATCTTGGTTTATTCAAAGCCGCAGGAGGAGCACGAGGAGCATCTGAGAGAGGTTTTGGAGACCTTGAGGAGGGACAGCTTGTACGCCAAGTTCTCCAAATGTGAGTTTTGGTTACGCGAGGTGCAATTTCTTGGGCACCTCGTCAACCAGAACGGGATTTCAATGGACCCGGTCAAGGTGGAAGCCATGATGAGATGGGAGGTTCCAAAAGTCTCCATCAAAGATTCGGAGTTTCCTCGGATTAGCAGGCTACTATCGGAGATTCATCCAGGATTTCTCCAAGATAGCCGTACCCCTGACACGGTTGACTAGGAAAGTCGTGGTCTTTCGATGATGGGGGCCTGAGCAGCAGGCAGCGTTCGAGATTCTGAGGCAGAGATTGTGCGAGGCGCCGATCTTAGCCCTGCCTGAGGGTGTAGAGGATTTTGTGGTATTCTGTGATGCGTCTATCTCGGGCTTAGGCGCAGTATTGATGCAGAGGGAACATGTCATTGCTTATGCCTCGAGGCAGCTGAAGCCTCACGAGGCGAACTACCCGACGCATGATTTAGAGTTGGGAGCAGTGGTCTTCGCCCTCAAGATTTGGCGGCATTACCTTTATGGGGTTCGATGTACCATTTACACGGACCACAAGAGTTTGAGGTACCTCATGAATCAGCCGAATTTGATCATGAGGCAGTGTCGGTGGTTGGACGTGGTGAAGGATTATGATTGCGAGATCCTTTATCACCCGGGGAAGGCCAACGTGGTGGCTGATGCGCTTAGCCGTAAGGCGGCACCGATCAGGGATATGTGTATGAGGATAATGGTGGTGACTCCACTATTAGAGCAGATTCGGGAAGCTCAGCAGGAGGCTATGAAGGAGGAGCATCGGAAGGGTGAGCGAATAGTGGGTCAAGTCACCTCCTTCGATTATGATAGCCGAGGGTTATTGACACTACACCGTAGGGTGTGGGTGCCGTATCACGGAGGCGTGCGCCAGATCTTGATGGCGGACGTGCACAAATCCCAATTCTCTATTCATCCAAGGGCGACGAAGATGTATCGGGATCTTCATCTAGACTATTGGTGGCCCTGCATGAAGCGGGATATGGCGTGGTACGTCGAGCGGTGTTTGACCTGCAGGAAGGTCAAGCCCGAGCATTAGAGACCGCACGGAAAGATGCAGCCGTTGGATATTCCGTTGTGGAAATAGGAGGATATTACGATGGATTTTATCATAAAGCTTCCCCGGACGGCGCGTGGAGTAGATTCGATTTGGGTCATCGTAGATCGGTTGACCAAGAGCGCCCATTTTATTCCGATTCAGGAGAGTATCTCGGCTGAAAAATTGGCCGATATCTATATCAGGGAGATAGTGGCGCGGCACGGGGTGCCAGTGTCGGTGATATCAGATCGAGATGTGCGGTTCACTTCCAGGTTTTGGAAGAAGTTTCATGATGAGTTGGGCACTCGTCTGCATTTTAGCACCGCCTTTCACCCACAGACGGATGGTCAGAGTGAGCGGACCATCCAGACGTTGGAGGATATGTTGCGGGCATTCGTGCTAGACTTCGGTGGTAGTTGGGATACCTATCTTCCCTTGGCTGAGTTCTCGTACAACAACAGCTACCACGCGAGTATTGACCGTCCCCCATTCGATATGTTGTACGGACGGAGGTGCAGGACCCCGATATGTTGGGGTGAAGTTGGCCAGAGGGTCATGGGGAGCACCGAGGTGGTGCTCAAGACGACCGAGAGAATCCAACAGGTTCAAAGCAGGCTTCAGACTGCGCAGAGTCGACAAAAAAGTTACGCCGACAAGCGTCGATCAGACCTGGAGTTCTAGGTTGGGGATATGGTTCTCCTGAAAGTGTCACCTTGGAAAGGCGTCATTCAATTCAGGAAGCGGGGCAAGTTGGGCCCGAGATTCATTGGTCCGTTCAGGGTTGTAGCCCGGGTGGGCAAGGTGGTGTATAGGCTGGATCTGCCAGCCGAACTCAGCCAGATCCACAACACCTTCCACGTCTCTCAATTGCGGAAGTGTTTGGTAGACGACTCGGCAGTGCTTCCTTTGGAGGATATTCAGGTCGATGACAGCCTGAATTACATCGAGCGGCCTGTAGCAATCCTCGACAGGAAGTCGAAGGATCTAAGGAACAAGAGGGTGGAACTTGTAAAGGTGCAATGGCAGCACCGGAAGGGATCGGAGTGGACTTGGGAGCCAGTGGAAGAGATGATGGAGCACTACCCCGAGCTGTTCCAGGATCGAGCAGCAGACTTCGAGGACGAAGTCTAAAATAAGTGGGAGAGATTTGTAACAGCTGGTTCCTGGTACGTACTCCTTGTGTATAATATTTTGATTTTGTGCATTTTTGCCTTGGACTCGGCGAGTTGAAGGACCAACTCACTGAGTAGGAGTGGGATAAGGCGCGGGGTTTGAACTTTGGACTCGGCGAGTCGGTCCCCGGACTCGGTGAGTAGACCTTGTTTGGACAAAAACCCTAATCCGGGTGTTTACACCCTATTTAAATGCTCTAACTTTGCCTCCTTTGTCCCTAACACTTCCAGAGAGCTGTAGAAAGAAACCCTAGCCCCCATATTGTTCTTGAGAGTGATTTTGACTTTGTGGAGAAGGTTTGGAGCTTAGAGGAAGGAAGAGGAGGTTGAAGTGTGCGAGGAGGGGAGGTAGATCCGAAATCTACACTGTGAGAAGCTTCCATTCAGGTAGAAAAGTTCTTACCTTGATCACTAGTTCATTAGATCCCATTTTTGTCCCAAATTAGTGGTTTTCAAGCCCAAAAACCTCAAACTCCATGTATTTATGCTCTAAGTTCTGAAAGGACTTCGGATTGGGATCTTATGGACATCTTAGAAGTATAAAGTCTCTATGGTTGGAGTTATTGAGGTCCCTATTGAGTGTATGAACTCTTAAAGAGCTTGGATTTGCCTTCTTGACCATATAGGGCCATGCATGCACGTAAAGTTTGCAACTTTACGTGATAAGCATGCCCTAGGAGCATAGATCTATGGTTTTGAAGCGTTACATGTATCAGATTTGGTCTGTATGGGAAGTGGGTCGATGGGACTTGGCGAGTCCCAAAGTGGAACTCGGCGAGTTCTATGAAGATGGTCTTAGACTCGGCGAGTTGGATGAACAACTCGGTGAGTCCTATGAAGATTACCTGAAACTCGACGAGTTGTTCTTCAAACTCGGCGAGTCATATGAGCTTTCACTGAGAAAGAGGGGTTTAAGTGTTGAAGGTCCAACCCTTCGTATCTGCACGCGAAATTAGCAATTTTCCGTGTAGCAATAGTCCCAAAACTCCAAATCCTCTTAAGGGAGGCTCTGGTGAGGATTTGGAAGTAAGTAGGAGGTCTGCTCGTGGGACTCGGCGAGTTGTTCTTGGACTCGGCGAGCCGGACCACGAGTCGGTTCTATAGTCCCGAGTGGTGAGTTAAGAGTGACTCGGTGAGTGGGAAGAGGGACCTGGCGAGTAGGACCGGGTTAGTAGGAGAAGGACTTGGCGAGTCTACGCCATGACTCGGCGAGTCCAATCAATTGGAAGTTGACTTTAACCAAGGAGTTGACCTTGGACCTGGGTTGGGTCAGTCAATTGACTAAGGGTATTTATGAGTGGCTAATCTATGTTTATGGATTTGTAGCCGGAGGACTACCGGTGCAGCAGCCAGACGTCTAGCAGTCAGACTTTTGGTAGCTACTTTTTGAGGTGAGTTACCTTCCAAGAGCGGTGGGTCTACGGCCACAATGCCGGCTCACCATTAGGAGTTGTATGTTAGATGATTGTCTCTGTGATATTCATCTGGGGTTGCTACTACCTGTGTTATGTTTATGTGCTAGTATGATATGTTGCTATGGGATATGTGTTATGTGGTAGCAGTAAGGGTGAAATAGTCCCCAGTATCCGGTCGTAAGGACCGAAGGGGAGGCCAGCACCCAGATATGATAGGCAGTATCCGGTCATAAGGACCGAAGGGGAGGACAGCACCCATATATGTTAGGCAGTATCCGGTTGTAAGGACCGAAGGGGAGGCCAGCACCCAGATATGCCCGACAGTATATGTATGTTATGTGATTATATGGTATGTGGTACAGTGGGGGAAACTCACTAAGCTTCGTGCTTACAGTTTTCAGTTTTGGTTTCAGGTACCTCTTCTTCGAAGGGGAAGGAGCTGGCACGGTAGCGGCCCATCACACACATGCCCAGTATTCCGCACTACGAGACCCTCCTAGGAATTTGTACTCTGACATTATTATGTTTTTATAAAATGTTTTTTTGACATGCAATAACTTTTATGAAATGATATGATTGGTGAACATTTTAATTCTAATGTTTGCAAGGTATATGTTTTAAAAATGAAATTTTTGGCTCATATTTTGGGATGTTACAATGTGGTTTGAGGATAGTGTAAGATGGAAGTTTGGAAAAAATTGCCAGTAAGGAGATCGCGTTCCCGTAATGTTTGTCAACAAGCCTTAGGGAATTAGGTTGGGGATTCTAGTCAGGCATGGGTTCAGTCCCGAATGATAGGTCATGTGTATACTTGTTGTCGGATGTGTTTTGATCAATAATCAGTGAATGAGATAGTGTCAGAGTGTTGTAAGTCTGCGGGTGTAGTCGTGGCATTCACTAGCAGCCAGATAGTGTTACAGTGTTGTAAGTCTGCGGGTGTAGTCGTAGCATTCACTAGTAGTCAGATAGTGTTGGAGTGTTGTAAGTCTGTAGGTGTAGCCATAGCATTCACTAGCAGTCAGTTAGTATTAGAGTGTTGTAAGTCTGCGGGAGTAGCCGTAGCATTCACTAGGTTAGTAGACAACATGAGTCCATGGTTAGGACGCGGGAAGGACAGTAGTACCCACCAGTTCGGGTGTAGTAGTGAGGAGATGGAATCCACGGATTGGGTTTTGGAATTTACCTAGACGGGTTAGATCTGGTTAAGCCAGAGATAAGACTGTGGAAGCTCCACTACAACTATGAGAGAAAGGAAGCAGTGGACGGCTTAAGGTCATTTATGGCATAAGGCTACAATTGGTCATGTAGCAGTCACGTTTAGCCGTGAGTTGGTAACACCAGGATTCGAAGCACATAATCGATCGGTTGGATCAGGAGGTTGTTAGAGCCTCAATGACATGATAACTAGTGGAAACTAGTTCCAGAGAAGGATTTTGTTCAGAAGTTGTGTGAGGTGACTAAACAGGGAGTGCTTTGGCTCCGCAGGTCAGTGTTTCAGACAGTTTTGGGTCTCCAGCGGAAATGGTATTTGAGGATCTCATGCATAGTAAGCGTAACAGATTGTTGAGTAATGCTAAGTCACCCCCGTGGGGTTCATCTATAATGATTTAGTATGAGTGGTCTCTCAGGGATTCAGACCATCTCGAGACAACAGATTTCAGACGGAGTAGATGTGATCTTGTTGCAAGGAATTCGTTCATCTGCAGAATTTAGGGCCTTGCGAAGGATGACCATTTGAGTAATTTGATTTCTCAGGATTGTTGGGGGAATTAGAGTGCACTGGAGGATTGTTATTTGCGAGGAATCGTTTTAGTCTAAATGACTGGATGAAAGGTCAACGGAAGTGGCCAGCGAGAGTTGGATTCTTCTGGCTGGAGTGTTGAAAGCAGATTACAGAACAGTTGGACATAGCGGAATTCGAGGACGAAGTCTAGTTTAAGTGGGGGAGAGTTGTAACACCCAAAATCAGAAAGACCAATAAAAGAAAGGAAAGGCTCTAAGTCAAGAGTCAACTCGTCGAGTCCAGGGAGGAACTCGACGAGTCGGAGCGGGATCCCGGGCATAAAGTAAGTGACCGACTCGGTGAGTCGGCTAGTGGACTCGGTGAGTCTGGTCTGGACAAGAAAACCCCTATTTAAAGAACATTACATCCCTTCCCCAACCTCTTTGCTACCCTTTTGAGATCCAGAAACCCTAAATCGTGAGTGAGAGTCCTTGGAAGCAATTTGGAGCTTAGATAAGTGGTTTTTGTGAAGAGATCATGAAGATCAAGAAGCTTGGATCAAGGGGGTTTACAGAGAATTGGATTATTCTTCAGTAGGAGGTCATCTTGGAGGTAATCAGCTGTTACCTTCACCCTTTTTGCATCTAGATATATTCTTGGATGAGATTTGAGGATATTTTGGCAAGATTGAGGTCTATTTCGGGTTTGGGGCTTAGATCTGAGGTTGATACTTCAGATCTAGGGTTGTGATGGTCCAGAATGTCTTAGAGCAGTAGTCAACGAGTCATTGGTGAAGCCCCTTTGTCTTAAACCCTAGCCCTAGAGTGTTTTGGGCCTATATCTCCTTGGTTTAACGTGAAGTTTGCAACTTTATGTGAGGGTTAGACTGTAGAAGGGTGGATCTATGGATTGGAGCCCCTGCATGGCTCGAAAAGCCACTATATGGATTGAGAACTGGAGAGACTCGACGAGTTACATGGGTGAACTCGACGAGTTGTATGAATATGTGCATGGACTCGGCGAGTTGGAAGAACAACTCGGCGAGTCTATTGAAGATTGCCTAGGACTCGGCGAGTCTGTTCTTGGACTCGACGAGTCAGGTCGCAGAACCCCCAACCTCTTCTGGTTAAGACGCAGATCAGTGAGTTGAGTGGTGACTTAGTGAGTTGGACCGGATGGGACTCATAGATTATTGAACTCGACGAGTCCTAGGGTGACTCGGCAAGTTGAGTCGTATTTTGAGAGCTTCTGAGTTTTAGGACTCGGCGAGTCGTGTCAACTAGAAGGTAGAATTTGACCAGGAATTTGACTTAGTTTGACTTTTAGAGTTCAGTTTGGAACTAAGTGTTATATTGATATTAGTAGCTCGGGGAGCTAGTAGAGCAGCGGTTCAGAGAATTTTCGGACATTAGCCAGAGAATCATCAGCAGAGTTCAGCAATTCAGGTGAGTTTCCTTCCAGTAGGAACGGGTCTATGGCCACAATGCCAAACCGTCTGGTTAGTAGTAGTTTCCGGACTTCGATCTGATGCAGTAGTTCAGTGTGCTTGATGTCTTTGTGATTCAAGTATGTTTTTGTGTTATGTGTTCCGGACTTCAGTCTGAAGCGGTATGCAGTATATGTATTTATGCTAGTAGTTATGATTATGCTATGCTATGTTCACCCAGTTAGTCCGGACTCCGGTCCGATGTAGTTAGCCGGACTTCGGTCCGATGCAGGGGGCAAGGCCCCAGTTAGTCCGGACTCCGGTCCGATGCAGTTAGCCGGACTTCGGTCCGATGTAGAGGGCAAGGCCCCAGTTAGTCCGGACTCCAATCCGATGCAGTTAGCCAGACCAGTTAGTCCGGACTCCGGTCCGATGCAGTTAGCTGGACTTCGGTCCGATGCAAGGGGCAAGGCCCTAGTTAGTCCGGGCTTCGGTCCGATGTAGTTTCCAGATTTCGGTCTGATGCAGGGGCAAGGCCCCAGTTCGTCCGTACTTTGGTCTGACGCAGTGGGTAAGGCCCAGTATGTGCTTTATATGTTATTGTATGGTATGTGGTATACTAAGTTTCGTGCTTATAGTTTTCAGTTTTGGTTTCAGGTACTTCCGGTAGCGGAGGGAAGAGCTCGGGATGATCGCATGGCACACTCCATAATTAGTCAGCCTGGGATGTTTCACTCTGATAATAAGATATTGTTTTGAATTAATACTCTGATTTTATGTTAAGACTTATGTTATGGTTGACAATCATGGTTTAAGTAATGTTATTCAAACGAAATTTTTAGTCCTGATTTTTGGGTCGTTACACAATCATGGGATGCCATGTATACGCTTCTAGAACCTCCATCCTTTAAAGGCATTGTATTGGTACCATAAATATTCCACTGGCACATAAGGTGTCATTGAGTGTCATATCCTGTCACTTAGTGACATATCTTATCACTTTGGTGTATCTGATCACTTGGTGGTATATCATGTCACTTGGTGGCATATCCTGTCACTTCGTGGCATATCTTGTCACTTTGTTGCATCTCATGTCAATTTGGCTTATCTTGTCACTTGGTGGCATATCCTGTCACTTCATGGCATATCTTGTCACTCGGTGACTTGTCAATTCACTTGGTGGCATATCATGTAACTTGGTGGCATATCAAATTTCCAAAGTGGCGCATCATGAAGCATGAGACATCATTGATGCTCCATTCTCCTTCCTGATGCTCCACTCTTACACTAAATGCTCCATATAGATCCTAAGTGCTCCATATTAGACAATACTTCATACCATAACATTTGGACCTTGAGCTTTGTCTGTATCATAATCCCATACACTCGTTTAATCTAATGTGCAGAAAACGAGGCCTGAAGAAACTCCCTAAGATTAAAAAAATTACGAGTTCTATTACTAAATGGTAATCCCTTGGGTATTTTACATAGATACATTTTTTTCGAAATTTTTAATGGGAAAATTGGTATTGTTCTAGTAGTGTAAATAAGCATGGTCAAAAACTATTTACTACATATAGGTAGATGTAGATGTTTTTGATTGGATGCGTTGTAATTCACTTAGACATCTTCATTCTACCTAATTTTTTATATCAAATTCATCATGAGTGGTGCTTTTTATCGTTATGGTATTTCTAAATTTCATTTATAATCTAACTATTAAAAAACATATCTCTATCGTAATAAAAAAAAACATTTTGTGTCAAATGATAGAATTCTACTTAATTTTTTCGCGCCCATTTGACATTCAAGACTTTTATATAGCCTTTCTGTAAATAAGTATGTTAATTAACTTATTTAATTTAAATTCAAATTCATAAATAATAGTAAACATGGTACATTTGCCAAAGAAACCTTTCATATAGTTCAAGATAAGAGATAGATAATTCCACTTTACAAGTTGAGATTTTGGAGAAAGAGAAAGAACATATGGAAGAGAATTCAAAATCAGATGTTAAGAAGATGTCGAACATGAGCCCTGAAAATGGTATGATTCCATTTTCTCTATCATTTTCTTAATACTTTTTCTATTTTTTTTTTTTGGAGTGGAGATGAATTTTGAATCACAATTTGGATTTTCCAAATTCAAAGCTTTGATTGTCCATGCTTGAAGAACTTGTTGGAACAACGTGTTTATGCTCTAGGAAAAAAACATCAAAATTATTTTAGGCAGCCCCATGGAGAACATGGGTTAATACCTAGTATACATTTAATTGGTGTGTATGAATTTTGTCATTTTCAAATTTCCCTAGTACTTTTTCACTTGCTATTTATTAATTAATTTGGTGTAAGATCTGTGTATTACATAGACTGATTAAAAAAATATTAAATAACAAAGTTTAAATAATAATTATTTTTCAAAAATAAAATTTTGAAATAAGAAATAAAGAAAGTTATTAATTGCAATTTACTATCGTATTTATTATATTTAGTAGTTTACATATATAACTATAAGTATTATGTGGCTTTTTAATTTTAAAAATATTATAAAATGACAAGTATCAAATCTTATGAAAGATTGACATATCGCAAAATGGATCTTCATTTATTATAATAGATGGTAGATGAGTTCTTGACGTCAGGTTTAACAAAAAACACAATAACATATTCACATGAAACTTATATTTGGTAATAAAGCATTGTCCCATTTTACAATTTGATCAAATGTTTGGAAAGGAATATAGTTTCTCTAAAGATCGGTGAACATTCAGTATGATCATATCAAGGCTTGAACGCAGAAAATGCTATTACCGAGTTTTGTCCACCAAAACCAAATGAATTTGAGATGGCTGGATCCAAAAAGAGTTTGAATAAGCAAACTAAATTAAAATCGCAATTGAACCATGGAGAAAAGGAAACAAACTCACCAACGTTGATTTCATGTTGTTGCTTTTCATTTGCAACAGTGTCGAATTCAACTGTAGGTTCTGGGTTCTACAGTTGCAATGAGGACGTGAAGATCATCATAGTCTAACTATGAAAGGAAAAGAAAATTTAATATAATGAACAAGCACATACAAATTGATTAATGGTGGGATGCAACCATCCTGTTTGAATCGCTTTGATTGTAGCAATGGCTTCCAAACCTCCAGATGCTCCCATACTGTGTCCAATTATAGACTGAACACAAAAACAAGAAAATAATGTCAATACTTTATTGATACTGATTACTGAACAGCCAAAGCAGACAATTAGCTTCTTCACCTTCGTTGCATTGATTTTGATCCCTTCGGTGTTCTTAAACACCTTCTTGAGAGCATTGACCTCAGCCAGATCCCCTACCACGGTTGAAGTTGCATGTGCATTGATGTAGTTCACCTACAAGATTTTGTTCGACAATATAAAGTATTTGTTTCTCTAAAACAAATGACAAAAAAGTTGAACTACCTCCTCTACCGATACACCAGCATCTACAAGGCTGTTTTGAATGCAAGATGAAACAGAGAATCCATCAGGTAGCGGATTAGTTATATGATACGCATCACAATTTACTGAACCTCCCAAGTATTCAGCAAGTATTGGCGCACCCCTTTTCATTGCATGGTCTAAACTTTCCATCACCTTGAAACAAAGAAGATCAATATATATCCACAGATGCGAAGTTTGAAATGATAAATTCATCAAACATGGGTGGAGAAGTTACCAAAACACCAGCACCTTCGCTTAAAACAAACCCATCTCTTTCTTTATCCCATGGTCTAGAAGCTGTGTGGTGATCATGGTTTCTTCGCGACAATGCTCTACAAGCAAAAAAACCTCCGAATACCAAAGGAATAAGTGGAGCATCGACCCCACCTGCAATCATCAAATCAGCCTTCCCGAGACGGATATTATCAGCTGCAGCACAGAAGCAAGCGTTGGATGTGGCACAAGCAGCTGAGATGTTGTAGTTTGGTCCCTTAAAGCCAAGATGAATTGCAAGAAGAGCTGCTGCCATGTTTGTTTGAAAATAAGGAATGAAAAATGGTGTAATTTTCTTGTAACCCCTCTCTGTGAGAGACTTCGCAGCATTAGAAAATACTGTGACGCCGCCCCCTGCTGATCCAACAAGCACACCAGCACGTTCCTTATTAATCTGCACGTACACATATAAAAAATTTAAATACTTTGAGAAAAAGATAAATTTGCAAAAATGATTCATGCCTAGCTATGTATTTTTTTTCTGTAGAAACCTCAACTTTTTTGTATTACCATACTTTTGACCATGTTTATGGTTTTCGTCCGTTAGAAAGCTGAAAAGACTAAATTGCTTTTATGATATATTTTTTTTTTTATGTTTTTTCTATTTAATTTAAAGTTTTATTAATTAGAAAATTTGAGGATCTCTCTCTCTCTCTCTCTCTCTCTCTCTCTCTCTCTCTGTTTTTGTTTGATGAACACCCAAGAACATATTCATAGATTCAAGAACACTCAAGAACATCGTCCGCCACTACCATCATTTGACCACCATCCTCGCCACCACAGTCAGCCACTACTATGGTTGTCACCTCTATCTCCACCTAAACCTTTTCTGTGACTTCATCTTCGCAAAATAATCATCGCAAAAACAAAATCAATACACAAAATATGGGTCTGTTCTTGAGTTCGTCCCTAATCCGATGAATACACACACGAAATCAGATATGATGAACACACACACAAAATTAGATCAGATGAACACACACATACACACACGAAATAAGATAAAAACACACACACGAAATCAGATAAACACACATACATACACAAAAAATCAGATCATCACTCCAGCAAAATCGCACCCCTTCGTTCTCTTGTAATAGATTGATTTCTCTTCTTTCTTCTCTTTTAAAATCGACGCCAAAACAGCCAAAATCAAAATCCTTGATAGTTGCAATTATACGTTGCAGATATGTGGGGTTGAGTTTTCTTACTTTGAACTCTCAAGAATAAACCCCAAAATCAAATAGAAAATCGTATATCTATGATCTTGAGCTCTTTTCTCTCTCTTTAGATGAAAAAGTAGTTGTGTGTTGGTGTGTGGAATCGAATCTGAAAACTTCATATGTGTGTATGTGTGAATTCGAATCTAAAAACCCAAATATGTGTGGGTGTATGGTTGTGTGAAGTCCATTCTGGAAAACAAACATATGATTGTGTATTTTAAAAACATGTTTATGTCAAGCTATTCTTTGGTGGATCCGAACTCTCTTTCTTCTCTTTCCTCTTTTTCCTCTCTTCAAGAACAAAATCAAAATTGAACATGTGAGTTTGTGAACAAAGGGGTTGCTTTGGGTTCATCATATATTGGATACGATTTTTGTTCGTGGGTGTTCATCAGATTTAGATACAATTTTTGGTGAAAAGGGGAAGAAGATGAAGAACACAAACTAATGATGGTGTTTGGTGGTAGCTTCAATGGAGAGAGAGAGAGAGAGAGAGAGGGGGGGGGGATGATGATGATGTGTTGCCCTCTTCTATTGTTTTAATTATTAAAATATTAAAATAGATATTAAAAAATATAAAAATAAAAATAAAAAAGTATAATAGTCATTTTTATTTTTGGAGGGAACCCTGGTCACATAAAAACATGGATAAAAGAACCACGAATCTATGATCCCAAAAAAATAAGGTTAATTTGGACGAAAACTCAGAAATTTTTTTACCACAGAAATCATTTTTGCATTTTGTCTTGAAAATAATACTAAGGAATTACATACCTTGAAGAGTTCGTGGCCTCCAAGACCAGCATCTTCAAGAGCTTTTTTCCCAGCAACAATGCAATAGCGTTGAGAATCATCAAGTCTAGACTCACTTTTGGCATCGATATACCCATTTGACTTAAATCCACGAATCTGGCCACCGAATCGTGTTGGGAATATTGATGCATCAAATTTATCTATTAAACTGATTCCGCTCTCCCCATCTAAGAGACGATCGTAGTATGTGTCAACATCATTTCCAAACACAGAGACGAGACCCATACCTGTAATGACGACCCGTTTTTTTGCATCTTTCTCCCGCTTAGGGGCTGGGGCAGAGGCGTGGGAAGCTAGTAACACATGGCGGAATGTGCGGCCCAGACGTGCTGGTGATTTGACTGTTGTGGAAAAAGAGCTTTCGGGGAGCAGGAACAAGGAGGGATATTTTAACCGAATAATATGTTGAGTTTCCATTATTGTTTAGAAAATAATGTCTCAAGATAGAATGTATGATCCTTGGACATGCATGCATGGTATATATATACACACAGCGAATGTATATGTATCGCAAAAAGAAGGATTTTTAAAGACACCCCACACTATTTTCCAAGTACATCCTAATCTGAGTTATAACTCATTTTTATTGGAAGTCGTTTTTTAATGACTTTTACTGCTTTTTATAATGAGTGTGGTGTTATTGAGACATTACCTATCGCATTCTCAAATTAAATTGCAGTATGCTTTGCAAGCCCAAATTGACATAATTAATACCATGCACTTTGCTTCTTGCAAATGAATTTTAATTGCAAATTCATCTTACATCTTGCAACATGTGATTAATTTTAATTGTCAATCATCTTACATCTTGCAACATGTATCTTGCAACTAGTGAAAGCATTGCACACTCCATCACATTATTAAACACACACCTCATATTTTATATATATATATATATATATATATATATATATATATATATATATATATATATATATATATATATATATATATATATATATATATATATATATATATATATGTATATAGGTTCAAATGTGGATTGATTTCTATTGTGCAAACGTATGAACAGTGTTATTCTGTGATAATGACAACGAAAATATATTGTTATATAATATAAATATGTTTGATATTATATAACTATTGTCATTCTCACACATTCTCACTAATTAAATCGTCTATAAGGTTATTATAGACTTATTATTATTATTCTCATTCCGTCATAATGTTGTCAAAATGTTTATTGAGTCGTATTTTGTAAGAATAAAAATGAGAGAAAACAATATGTATGAACAAAAATGAATACGAATTAGTGACAATACATGAAAATAATGATAGTTGTATAAGATTGAACGTAGTCAAATTACTAAACAACTTATTCCCTTAGTAATTCTTATAAATAACACTGTCCACACGTCCGCATAATAATTATCTATGTACAATATAACCTAGTAATATTATATATATATATATATATATATATATATATATATATATATATATATATATATATATATATATATATATATATATATATATATATAAGTTCTTGTTATGTAAATATAGATATATGATTAAACTTACAAACAATTAAGACAAAATTGCAAAAATGGTCCCTGTAGTTAAGTCGAAATTGTCATTTTGGACCAAACAGGTTTGGACCAGCACTCATGGTCCGAAGGTTATCATTTTTTTGCCACTTTGGTCCAATTTACTTTAAACTTTTTTGTAATGACGATTTTTCCCTTTGTTTTGCTTTTTCAATTTATTTATTTATTTATATAGTTTAATATTTAAAAGAAAAACAAAAAATAAAAGCTCTCTCTCTCTCTCTCTCTCTCTTAACAAAAAAAAAAGTTGGCCCGGTCATTTCTCACCATCTCTTCCTCCGACGAAGAAAGGAGACTACCGACCACCACCTTCGCAACCCCTCCCCGCCTCCCTCTAGTCGTGTAGCACCACCAAACACCCATCCCTTCACCCACTATTCCGTTGTTCTTAGCTCTGACAAATTGATCATCCTAGCTCTAACAAATCGACTTAGGCACCAAGAAATGAAAACCCAAGCCGCCAATAAACCCTAACTTCAAAGTTTACAGCGGCTCAACCATCATCTTCATTGAGTTGCTAGGGTTTTCAGCGGTAGGGAAGGGCTTCAAAGACGAAGATTGGAAAGGCATCAAAACCCCCCAAGGGCTTTCAACGTCCTCGTGTTCGTCGTAAAAGGTGTAGATCAGCGTCCTCCTACCAAATCTACAACATTTTCGGATTCGTGGTTGTTTGAAGGTGAAGATCCGTTGAACACCCTATCTTACCGGATCTCCACTTTGAACATAGGTAGCCACCGCCGACAACTACTACGTCGTCGTTTCCTTGCTCTCACCTTCACTAGTTTAGGGTTTGCAAACCCTAGCTCCGTCCGACCCCTTTCATTAAAAACCCAAGCTTGGTTTGGGGAAGCTCCAACGGTCGTATCGTCGCCCGTCATCGCTGGAGATATTTGTTCATTCTAGTTTATCCGTTGTATCGTCGCCGCCACCCTTCTTTTGTTTTCCGATCAACAAACACTTTTGATACATTTTGATTGGTAGTGGTGGTTGTAGCCTTCTCAGTCTAGATCTATAGCTCGATCTGACTTTCATATGATGCTAGGGTGTTAGTAGAGGTGTTCACAGGTGTTGTTATCAACGTTGATCAATGATGGTGGTGGACTTGATCGGTGGTCATGGGGTGTGGCGGCGATGACCAGTGGTTTTGGAGGATTCTAGCCGAAAACAGTGAGGAATATAGGTAGGAGAGAGAGAGACAGAGAGAAAGAGAGAGAGAGATGTATTTTCTTTTTTGTTTTTCTTTTAAATATTAAACTATATCAATAAATAAAAAAAATGAAAAAGCAAAACCAAGGACAAAATCGTCATTACAAAAAAGTTTAATGTAAACTGAACCAAAATGGCAAGAAAATGAAATTTTTTGAACCATGAATACTAGTCCAAACATGTTTGGCCCAAAGTGGCAATTTCGACCTAACACAGGGACCATTCTTGCAATTTTGTCAACAATTAATTATTTACATATAACTTTTTATCAAATAATTAATAATATAATATATTAATATTTATGATTAAATGAATAATTTAAGCTTCTAAATAATCAAAATATTTATAAAATAGTTATTGAGGTGGAGACCACTTTCTAGAGCATACTGGTAGTCCATGTGAGAGGTAACTACAAATATAGATGGTCTAATTTATCGATGTGGAAAGTCATGCAAACATAATTAGGTATGATTCTATATTTTTTTTCATTTATTATTTCATATATTTGCATAAAATTTTATTAACACATTCATTTATGTAACTACTAAAAACGATTAATAGCTAAAAATAAAAATTTTAATAATCCCTTTTAATAAATCAAATTCTTTTTTTCATACGTCATTGTCTCATTCATTTGGACACATAGCATTTTCTAATATTTTTGAATAAATGTTTTTACATTTGTCATTTTCTCATTTTTTTTGTCTTTTATTAATTAATACAGGACATTTACACCTCAATTAATAATTGTTTTAAATGAAAATAGTTAATAAATTACAATATTACTAATCATATATTATATTAAATATGTTTGTTTTTAAATTCAAATTTTAAATTTGAAACTTAAATAATTTTTTGTTTAAACCTTCATATTAATTTTTTTTGTTTACCCAACCCGTATAGTATATAGGTCTCACAACCAGTAAACAATAAACGTATATAGTAAAACAAAGAAAATATATGGATAACTAACATTATGATATCATATGTTAGTGATGTCTACTTTGAAAATATGTTATGATCTATAAAGATGATTGATATTGCATTCTTATGGATGGTCTAGCATGTGATTATTTTTCATCAAAAATCAAAAAACAGTTGGCTTCTGTGTTTGGGAGACACTACTAGAAAAAAGGTTTTTCTTGACAGACCAATTACGACATACAGGGATTTTATGACAGGCATAAAAAGTCTGTCATAAAATTTATGTCATATTTTAAAGAGTAAACTAAAATGATTTTTATCCGTTAATACTATAATCGCAAACAACAATACAATGATGCTATGCCAACTAGTACATAAGCACTATATAGTATGAAAAAAAAATTAAAGCAGGTTTAAAGGATGTGAGTTAAATATTAAATCCATTAAATCACTACATTAGTTCAAAAAACTAATTACAAAGCCGGGGGAAAAAACCCGAACAGTCGAACCAATTTGAAAGAGCTCCAGTTTGGTCTGATGAAAAAAAATAAAAAGATGAGTGTTTGAAAAAAAAATTATATTTTAATGAAAATTCTAAAAAGAACTGAAGAATGATCTTTCTAATCGGTAGGTTAGCATTATTTTTGTTTGCTACCCTACAAATAATAGTTATTATATATAACAAAACGATGCATGGTAGAAAGTCTCATATATAAAAAAGAAAATTATGCATGATAATAACTAGCAAAACACCAAATTTTTAAACGAAATATGTGTTTATGGTTTGTAAAAAAAATTGAAGGACCATTTCTATAACATAAAACTAAAAGAGTTAGCGATCATTTCTAGAGTCCATTTTGATGTACTTGGACTGGTCCAATGATATGAAAAAGTTAATTTGGGAAGAGCCCAAAACGAAACTGCAGCCCAGTTAGAGGACTATAGTCCATGGAAAACGAATTAGGCCCAATTTATTTGTTTTTTTTTTTTTTTTGTTTTTTTGTTTTTTTTTTTTTTTTTTGAGAATTCTCAGTGTTTCCGGACCGCAATGTATTCTGAAAACCTATTTTGTTGGATGAAGCTTGCGGAACGGGAGCGTAGAATGGTTGAATTTTATCTTTTAAAATTGGGTTATTATTGTATTGTAGGGATAGTCCAATAAAACCAAAAATTGGATTAGGAAAGCCCAAAAAAGGATTCTTTGTTATTTAAAATTGGGTTATTAAGAAAGTCCTTCCTTTGACCTAAACATGAATAATCACATTTGGGCTTCCCCAATACAATAATAATAACCCAATTTTAAAAGATAAAATTCTTAAATAACAAAGAATCACATTTGGGATTCTTAAATAAAAGATTTTTAGCTCATCCCTGAATGGAAGGTCTCAACTTAGTTTTACCATGAACTCATTCATCCAATCATATTTGATTATAGCTTCTAAAGTAGTGTATTCTTATTTTGTAGTGGACTATGATATTGTGTTTTGCATGGACCTCATTCTAACAAAACTTATACTTCATTAATAATGAATTCATAATCTAATTATAGTTCATATATATATATATATATATATATATATATATATATATATATATATATATATATATATATATCGAAGTTAGCATCTTGTGTAGTTTTTTACATAAAGATCTTTTAAACTAGTTATCTCTTGTATATTCTCTTAGTTTTTATTAAATACTCTTAGAGTGTCCTTATAGTCATCTAATGCCTTGCCCTTGTATCAAGTTGATATCTTATGATATGCTCATAACATTAATCATATACATAGCCTTGTGTATAATATGGCATAAATGTTGAATTAATGTATCAAAGCAAATCGAATATGAGCTATTATATCAAGCACAAACCTATGTGCTAGGTTCTTTTGAGGCAAGTTGGAAATGGTGTCATGTGGCAATGTCAAGAGTACTCCAAATGAATCTTATATATTGATCTCTTTCAAGATATTGTCAACTTACGCATAAAGATTTTAAAACTTTAACATTCATCTTTATCTATATCCATAGATTTTATATTCCAAGAATGTATATTGTCTCTCCTAAATCTTTCATCTTGGAAATACTTTCCGAGTCAAGGTGTAACAGCCCAAAATAGTGGTGAAAAGTTTCATTTGAAAGTTTATCAAATCAGTTATTAATTTTTCAAAACCAACATAAAATCATAATATTCAAAACATCATAGTATAATTATTTCAAATGCGGAAATCGTGAGGGGAGGATGTTATGTCATTACGTTGGGCCCTTCCCTTTAGAACCGGAAGTACCTACAATCATAAATATAAACTATAAGAACAAAGCTTAATGAATTCCTCAAAATACCACATACACAAAACATACAAGTGCCATGAGCCACCCCATGGTCTTTCCTTGCAATATCGAGGACCAAATGTTGGATCCAAAGTCTCGAGTGAAACACCACAACCTAAAGGTTCTTCCTTCTACACCAAGCCACCAAAATGAAACCAAAATGACACCAAAATAGGCTCTTCAAGCTTCACAAAGCACTCGCACTCCTTAGGGTTTTGAAATAAGGGAAGGGTTTGAATATAAGAGGGTGCATAAGGCTATAAAGGAGCTTAAATATGGTCCAAAAGCTAAAATTTAGGGTTTGTACCCTGGCTGCGTACGCTTGTGTACCAACATACGTTTAGCGTACTAGCATGAAACTGAGTACGCTCAACGTACCAAGGTGTACGCCCAGCGTACTAAGCTACATCCGGAAATAACAAAAATGCCATTGGGGACTCTTCTTGCAAACAAAACACAACCCAAGCCTTAGATAGTCAGCATTTAGTTTTACATGATTAACTATGTCTCATTAATACAAAGTTAGGAATATCTTTATGCGCCCACTGGTTCTTTACTAAACACATTTCTTATCTGAATTTCAATATAAAAGCATATCGTGTGTTTTCATATTAAAATGACGATTCTAACCATGAGATGTTTGCTTTGTTGGATTAGTGTCTAAGTCCATAACTATATTTGGTATGTACTTGACCCAGTTGTAGCATGGTCCTTTCGGGTTGCCTTCACCAAAGCAACTTGAATGGATGATTAATGGAGAGAGAGGATATTATGGTTTATTTATATATTATAAGAAAAATATATTAAAAGAGAAATCATATTGTTTAATTAATAGTCAAGAATTTATTAAGAATTAATTTTGTGGCTAAAAGAGATTAATTAAATAAAGGGGACTGATATTGTCAATTATATGGTAATTGAATTTGGGCTGTAGATCCTCATGTATATAAAGGGGACGGAAATTAGAGTGGAAGCCCATTATGATTTCGTCCACGACCTTATTCTAGAAGGTTCTTTGGACTGCTTAAGGCCTAAGCTATCCAATTAGGGTTTTGATTGAAACCCTAGCAGTACACCTGTATAAAGGACCATATGGCACCCAAAATCGGCTACCACTTATTCCCAAGAGTTCTAGAGCCGAATTTGGAGCCTCCATTCCATCTCTTCAAAGATCATCTTCTTGCCTTGGTGTTTGTAAGCCATTAGACGTATTACAATTGTGATACTTAGCTCTTGAAGTTGAAGATTCTTGCTGCTTGTGAAAGGTAATCATCTAAACTTGTTTTAGTTATTATTTTAGATTTTGTATGCTAGATCTAAGGTTTATAAGCCTTGGATAACTTGCATGTACAATAGAGACACCTAGATCCAAAGCTTTTGGGTTTTGCATGTGCATCATAGGATTGTTGTATTGCTCAAACCCTATTAGTGGTATTAGAGTCTTGTTTGGTTTCTATTGTTTTTGATGCATTGTGTGTTTATTCATTGCTTGAAATCGAAAAATCTGCCTTCTGCCTGACAGACTCGTCGAGTCCCCTGACGACCTCGACGAGTCAGATGAACACGATGAGTCCAAACGGTGACTCGGCAAGTTAGAGTGTCAGACAGAGGGATTTTCCGGATTTTGGCTTATTTTGACTTAGGATAATTACCAAAATAGTTTTTGATTGATAAACTCTGATTTTTATTAATATGATTTGATTATCTTTGTCAAAATAAAATATATTTATCAATTAATTACATAATTATTGCCTTATATGATAAACCTTAATTATTTGAATTATTTTGTTGAATTATCTCGCATGGAATTAGATTAGGTCAAAATCAGATAATCACTAATTAATTGTTTAATTATATTATTTAAAATTTGATCTAGATAGTTTTGAAATGTTTCAAAACTTGCCATCAATTTTTAGAATCATTTTTTTTATTATTAAAAGTTTAATTTTGAAATACTTAAATTCTAAACCCTAGAATTTTACAAGTTTAAAATTCAACCCTTATATTATTATAATATTATAAGAATAATGATTATATATATATATATATATATATATATATATATATATATATATATATATCTATATATATATATATAGGGCAACTAAACGGGTAGGATAGGGCAACTAATTTCTTATTAAAAGTATAATGATTAATAAAGTAACTAAATGTTTTTTATAAAACTCCTAATCTTAGTTACTTTAGGAAAAATGTTAAAATGATGCTATTCCATGAAATTACACTGTGTACCCTTGCCAAGACGTTAGTGGAGCGTGTGTGGTTAACCGACACACTAATTTGGGTCTACAAAAGGTAGGAAAGGGTGACTCGATGTTTGTCATAGATCAATAGAGCGTGTGTGGCTAACCGGCACATTCATTAGGTAACTGTAACATTGGGAGCACCAAGTACATTTTCATGGTTATTCACACCTTATTTGTGATCCGCAGTATCCCGGTCACAAACTTGAAGGGCATATCGAGATTTAAACATGAGATTGAAAAGTTCAATGAATCTCAAAAGATCTAGGAGTTTTGAATACTTTTAAAAGTTAATTTCCTTTTCATTTTTCATGGTGGAAATTAGTGAGTCGTCATTCACTTACCTTCAACTTATTTGCTGGTCAGATTACGACATCCCTCTTCTAAATAGAAAATAATGTTGTTGGATCCTAGCCATAATTTCTCATTTGGGTGTTTAATTGGGGATTCTTATCTAATCAAACTTTGTCTCTTTTCCTTCTCAAATGTCTAACTCAAACAACAACAACGCTTCAGGCTCAACCTCTTTCGGCTTGTTCTCACTCATGAGTTTTTGTGGGAAGGTGATTTTCGATGGGACCAATTTCAACGATTGGATCCACAATATTCGAATTGTTACCCGCTACGAGGACACGGAGTATGTCCTCGACAAGGAGCTGAAGGAGGTAAATGTCAACACTTCTACTCCCAAGGAGATCACTACCATTGAGGCCTACGAGCGATATGCTACGAAAATCAATTGCATCATGCTCGCGACTATGACTGTAGAACTCCAAAACTCCTATGAGGACTACTATCCCTATGAGATGCACCAGGATTTACTAGACAGGTTCCACCAAAGTGCCAAGCAGGAGAGGTACGAGATCATCACTTCGATGATCACGACCTTGATATCTAACTCCATGAACTGTCGGAATAAGACCTCATATCTTGATCAAAACTAGAAAGATTCCACAAAAATGCATCTAACTCTTAGAGTATTTCGAAATGCCACTATAAACCTGAGTCAGCTGAATCCAAAATCTCACACACTCAAAGAGGGTAACATACCCAAGGCCAAGAGAACATAAAACATATTGCACTTGATGATAGGCTGACACATCCCTTGGACTTAACCATCACTCCTAGAATCTTTCAGATAACCCCTACAGAATGAAGAACTCAATGACCAACGGTCGAGGTGTGACAACTTGAAAATTTCTAAAACAAACAAGGTCAAAACTTCTACCGTGTACAAGTGAATTCGCAACGTAACTTTGATGCAATAGAACTTTGAAAGCCAAAAGGGCATATTTATATAAGTTAATATATAAATATATACTTTGAAAAGCATGTGGTAATAAACCTTTAAAAGTCAATATAAGTCAACACAAGACCACATAAGACAATATAAGACAACGTAAGACAACTCAACTCAACAAAAGTCAAATGAATTACAATGCTTTAGGGATTTTGATTTTGGGAATCAAATGGTATGAAATTTCGGTTGTTATGGATTAAAATCCAAAGCCTTGGACCGAAATCACCCCTCATGGAAACACCACAAGACCGAAAGCACCTATTTTAAGGCCCATTACGACTGAAATCTCTTTGCTTGGACTGAAAACTATTCCTTGGATGATACCATGACCGAAATCAACATTTTGATGAGTATACAAGCGGATTTCAGTCATGCCTTGACCGAAATCACCCCTATACTGGAAAAAATCACCAAATGGTGGTCAAATGGTGCCACTTGATTGGTTGAAATTACCTTCCCAACCTGATAAGTACACATACCAATGTAAACATTAAATCACGGTCAATTCATTTCACTCTTATCCCATATATAAACCACAATTAGAAACTCTTTCACCGTTCTTCATTCACAGTTAAATAACTTCACCTTATATTCTCTAAAGTCTTCAAACCCATTCTTCCCATTCTTGTTTTCTCTCATAAACAATACCGTCTTCCAAGCCGATTCAAGGATAGTTGTAAGTATTTCTCATATAATCTAGTGTTCTTACAAATACATTTCATGTTTGTTCATCAAATTTACACATTATTATGTGTTAACAACGATTAGGATACGAGTACCTTCAAGTGTTTAAACTTAAAGATCATCACCGTCACCTCGTTATCAAACTGTAAATTCATATAAGATGAGTTCATAACCTTACTCTTTTCAAGATTTTCTATATTTTAAGGGAGGGGGATACAAGTAAAACACAAGGAAACTTGTGTTAATATACAAACCGCTACTTATGATTTCTCATATTTTATGTAGATTTTATGTGAAATTGATAAATAGGTTGAATAACGTTACTATCAACTTTATAAATCTTTACATGCAAAAGTGTTTAAAACGCAAAGGTTTTCATTTCAACGAAACATGAGTTTATTAACTAATATAGGTATAGTTTGTTGAACATTCACACTATTTAACCCTTTTGAGACCAGGAAATAATTATATAAAAATATAATTATTTTTACGTTATATAAACACTATGAAAGGGTAATACATACATTTGCAAGAAAAAGAGATTTTTCATACGTAAACCTGTTGATACAAATCTTGTGAGACATTTGGCTTCACTGTAATTTTAAGTACATAACTTAAGTCATGTACTATATTAACCATAATCTTTTGTAGGGAGAGTGTAATACTTATGTGTAGATTTATATGGGACTAACAATCCCATACCTAAAATGTTAGCTACAATTAGACCAATAGGTTTGGGGTGACAAATGTCATAACATTCCGACGTCTGAAGAACGCCATCACAGGTCAACTAGTTGCTAGCATGGTTATAATATCTTACATGGGGTATTAATAATATATTTTGATTTAGGGGGCTAACAAACATCTAAACGGTTATATATATATATATATATATATATATATATATATATATATATATATATATATATATATATATATATATATATATATATATATATAACTACATTACGCTATTTCCTAGTACATTACAACGAGAATTTCAAGAAAAATATATTTAAATGGTTTTATGTAAACTAAAACTAAGTACTACCAACTTTAAGCACAAAAAACTTATACATGTCGGTCTCGAGGGTTCTAAGACTACAACTCATCTTAAAGGAAAATATCAGATATTTTGGAAAACACACTCTATCACTTCACCAGGAAAAATGACACATTTTCTCATAAAAACCACTTATGAACTTGCCAACTTAATTGCTGACACATTTTCAAACAACTTGTATTCTCACGGAATCATTAAAACGGGTAACCACCAGCTTTTGTGGATGGGATGCTAAGGCGTCAAACAAATCTTTTGCCATCATATTCTAATTAGCTTTTAAAACATTTAATAGTTACAATGATGTAACTCTTTCATTTATATTTATGATTGTTATGTTTCCTTTTTTTTTTTTTACTATTACTCAGTTGTCAGGAAACTGTATATGACGTCATCCACCCCCGAACATTTCCGCCATCCATGTTTGGGGATGTGACAAATTGGTATGAGAGCATTGTTTATAGTGAACTAAGTATATCAAACCATGTAAGATATACAAACTATAAATATAATGGGACTAAAACTCTCCGAAGTAAAATTTTCGTAGCAGTATACTTTAAAATATTATGATATTTTTATAAAAGTATAAGTACAATCATACTCACTAAGTTCAGTGTCGTAACAGTAACAAAAAAAAGTAAAAGGATGAGTTAAACACTATGAGTATGCCTTGGGATATTTAATTAGGTCTGGGATGAATATAGCCTGATCAATTATATTTATCCGAGAGGTGACTAGCATATGCCTGGGAATAGTCGTGGTGGGCAACAAGTCTAAAACTTACCAACCTCACGTTCCAAGAAACTCTAGAACCAAACATAAAAGTTCAAAATAGTATAGGAGTATTTTATGATTCAATAAGAACCGTAACAACAATGTTTAGGCCTCGATATTTATTAAAACTAGTAATCGTAAAGGACCTTCTCACCAGAATAAATCAAATCCTTCACATAAAAAAACCAAGGACCCTTACTGGTAGATCTATAATTGCAAAGTGTATATGTTAAGGCTATATATAATTAAGATTCTATAGACTCAAGATTTGTGATTCCACTTTTAAATCTTGTTCCTTGTTTCGTTGTGGGCTTAGAGTAGAGCTACTTATTTGACGGTCTATTCGATCTTGATTATATACAGTATATACACTAAGTAATTACAGGAGGACCCGGTATGGGTCACATCACAAAAATTTTATTAAGAATATTTTTATTAAAAATTCATTATCCCTTAAAAATATTACAAAATCATATACTTAAGTTTTTCATGTATTTCTCATATTCCTATTCTTGCACAAACGTCATGGCAGGATTTCATATACCCGGAGACCTCTATTTCCCTAAGCAGGGAAATGTTGGTTAGATCGAAGAGGATCCTGAGGAAATGATTGAGGAAGACCCCGAAGAGGATTCACATGAGGAAGAAGATGGGGAGGAGGATTAGGAAGACACCGACTCGGAACCACAGGTCTACAATCCACATCCTGTTCCCGCTCCCAGACGAAACTTTCAGGGCCCGACGCCTCGATGAGCGGTAGATTTGAAGAGATGAAGCCAGGAACATGGCCAACACCCTCCCTATAGTGTGGAACGAGGCTTCTATAATCTCGACATAGGGGGCTCAGCAGACAGGGCGCCCCCTTTCATAGTTCATCGCATCGCTCACTATGGTGAACAAGCAAGGGCATCCGTCAACCACATCAAGGAAGTTGGTGCCACCACTAAGGTCACCGCAATTCGCCTTCGTCGCATGGACAAAGACCATGATCAGACCAGAAACCACATCGAGGCTCTTCCGGAGGAAGTGACCGCAGCTCGAGCCGAGGTTAGAGAGTTTTCGGAACGTCAAGTCGCATTAGAAAGACATATGATAGAAGAAAAACTTCAAGTGACAGAAGCCAGAGTGAAGATTAGGGTAATAGAGAATTTCATATCTTCATTTCATGGCCCTCAGAGCAACACCCGCCGCGAGTAGTGCATACAATACTCACATTTTGATATAGACTAGGTTTACGAGTAGGAGTTGGTGCTACTCTTTTGTACATATAGATTCGACCCTGCAAGTAAGTGACTACACTATTTGAGGCTTCGTGATACTGTCAAAATTTTACCTTACATTGATGTAATATAGACCTGCATCGAGGTCAAATTTTCCAAACACTATGTACTAAGTTATATCAATGAAATTGGCATGCATTTTATTTCATTGGGAGTGTTACCACTAATTTCATAACCTTGTTTTTACAAATTTGTTACTCATCGTAAATCTATGATTGCTTAGTATATACGTCAATGTCATATATAATTTAGATCATATGGACTTAGGATTTGTGAGTCCGCTTTAAGTCATGTTCCTTGTTTGGTTGTGGGCTTACGGTAGAACCACTTATTCGATGGTCTATTCAATCTTAATTATATATAACATGTATACACCAAGTGATTTTAGAAGGACCTGGTATGGGTCAAGTCACAGATCTTCATTTGAGGCGTCACTATTAAAATTCATAAGTTTATTTTTCATAGACTTTTATTATAAATTACTTTCAAATACTTTAAAGTCAAAACACAATACATACAGAACCGATATAAAGTAGTTCAATTGCATCCAACTTATAACCACTACTGAAGACTTACCATGTGTCACAACTAGCATTTTAGCTAGGAAATTCTATTTCTGTGTAACCATTCAACAATTGTAAAACTTATACTCTAAGTAAATCTCACTCGATGCTCATCTAGATCCACCATTTATGTTCATCAAAGAGTCTAAAAACCCTAGTAAATCCCAGTTTGAATCCATATTGAACTAGGAGTTCCTTATTGGGCCTAATAGACCAATAAGGATCCAACTCAACCTTATTGGACTTAGAAACCCTAATTGGATCCTAGTTGGACCTAATCCATAAATCTAAAACATTTTGGGCCATTTGGGTCTAGAATAATTCATTCTAACCCTAATGGGCCTTATTGGGCCATAGCTAACCCAATTAACCATTAGTGAGCCATAAGTTCATTCTCTTATTCTAATTGGGCCGTGAATGCTTCCAAGAGCCTAATGGGCCGAAAAATTCTATGTTTAGGATCCAAAGAACCTAACTAAAGTTAATGGGCCAAACTACTCCACCCTTTCTCCTAGCCCAAGAAACCTCGGTCCATCATCAAATAAAAAAAATGAAAAATGAAATGGAAAAAGGTGGGGGGGGGGAGTTGACTTGGAGTGCCACCTCCATAATACTCACCATGTGTCAAGGTATGGTCTCTCATGTTCCCATGCAAGTCACCTCACTACCTCTCTCTCTCCCTTCTCCTCTTCTACCCTCGGCCGAGAGCCACAAACACACACACACACATACACACTTGAAAATCCTCTCCAAACATCTCTAAAATCATCCTCTTCTTTCATAAAAAATCTCAAGGCTTTGATTATGTTTCAAGAATAATCTTCAAGGTTTCAACCTCTTAGTTAGTGTTTATTATATATAAGCACATATTATCAATCTTAACGCTAAAAATCTTCTCTTACATAACCTTCTTTCATGTAATTACTCATTAGAAGCCCCAAAGTTCGAAAACTACTCAAGGGAGTTTGCTAGGGACGAAAATCACTTTATCTCTTCCCACTTCTTCTTCAAAACCGAAACACCAAAGCAAAAGTGATTTCATACCCCCTTGTTTTCGGTTTTCATATGATTTTTGGGGGAGAATACAAGAAAAATGTGTAGATCTAATGTGTTATATGCATGCTTTGTGTGATTTCTTAACTTATTTGGTAAAAATATGTTAGATCTGTGTAGATCTCAAAATTTTAAGTAATAGTAAACAAAGATCCATTGACTATGACATTATATACACCACATTATCAAACCATAAGTGATTACATGTCTAAAATACAAAAGATTTCAACAAAATTAAACGTAAAAATTGTCAAGAAAACAAAAGATAAGGGTGAAAAGCGTAATTTAAGTTTTCATAAGGGCCAATCAGATCCTACATGTATATAAAGGTATTTTTATGTTAAACGTACTTTAAAAAGGGTCAAAATTAAAAATTTAAGCTTAATGGGCCAACATTTAGGCCTCACGGTTTTTTGGGGCCCAAATTGCGAAAAATGGAGTTTTGGGTTAGAAATGATATTTTTTCAAAGTTTGGGATCATAAATGAAGATAAATTAAACTTACGGGTAAAAATAACATTTATTTTCAAATTGGACTAAAAATATAAATTTTTCCAAAATTGGGACGAAAGTGTAAATTTTTACAAACAAAGGGTTTAAAATGCACTTTTCTGTAAAACAAGGTTCTAAGAGTGAAAATAAAACTGTTTGGGCTAAAACCGTAAATTGTTAGTCATTTGAAACAAAATTGCAAACTTTTATAATTTATGGACTAAAGTGTCATTTTTACAAACCTTGGGCCTTAATTAAGCATTCGAAGGTTATTGGCAAAAAAATGTCATTTTTACAAAGAGAGGATATTTTTATTATCAATCTAATAAACCTCGTACTAAAAACAAACAACGGAGTAAAACAAACGAACGAAACATGTCGATAACTATTTATTGGACCTAATATCCACGATCTTGGCCATTGGGCCCTAAGGGCCCAATTAAGTGTAAATTGAGCCCAATGTTTTCCATGACATGTTTAGTTGGCCTTACGACCCACTTACATGTTAATTTGGGCCTAATTTATGGGTTACATGCTTATTAGGCCTTTTTGGCCCATTTTCATGCCTATTGGGCCTAAATTACCTTTTTACTATGTTATTAAACATTTGTGGCCCATTTACATGTTAATTGGGCTTGGAATGAAAATTCAAATACTTTGTAGACCGTAAATATACCTCTGCATACTTTATGAATTTGTATACTTACCTTTGGAATGGAAAAATCTATAACCTACTCGTAAAACATTAAACATAGGGAAAATCTTGTCAAATAGGAAAGGTTGAGAATCTATTGAAACTTGTCAGTTGGCACCTTTGAGTGTACAATCGTAGCTTGTAGTTATAATCATAGTTTCCTGGATGGAAAACAGGAGTTTGTGTATAGATCTATACGGGGTGCCCCCCCCCCCCCACACACACACACACACCTTAGTTGTTCGCTACAGCTAGACTAGCCAAGACTAGGACAACAACATCCTTAGCAAGACCGACATTTGGAAAAAAACCAAGACGGGCAACCTGTCATTATCATGCATGGTTATAACGACTCATGTTAGGATTCAACACCACTTAAACACATAGAAGATTAATTCTTTTTATTGTGTCAACACGAAATCAATGAGACAAGAACGTAGACATTAAGACAGAAAATATCGGATTTTCTGGGAAAAATATTCTTATACATTTACCATTTATTCACGATACAATGAATTTAAACAATACTCGTAGAAGCTACATCTATAAAATTTACACATGCATTTATACTTGATTTTCACATCATTTTCAGACATTATATAGAAAATATCGGATTTTCTGAGTTTTTACGAAAGATACAAATACTTTTATTCAACCATACTTATGAACTCATCAACATTATATATGTTGACGTTTTTAAAATAACTTGTATTCTCAGGAAATTGTTAAGCTAGAAGAAATGCAAGTGTATTTTGTTTTGTTTATGTAATACTACTTGTCGTATTTTTAATAATTCGAACTTATGTAACTTAACAATGTACTTGCTGTAAACAATGCTGGTTTTATTATGTAATGTTGGTGATGAATGTGTTATATTTCATGTATATTCATTGTGATGATAATTGAATTGTTAGTCACACGAGCCCCTTGACGTTATCGTCGTCTGGTTCGGGGGTGTGACCGGTTGATATCAGAGCAATATTTATAGTTAACTAGCATATCTGGCCATACATGATATGCAACTATAAACACAATGGGACTAACCAACTCTTAACAAAGCAAAAATTTTACACTTATGTGCACATATTAGGATAATAACCTAACAATATGTAATAAAAGCTTCTGGAGGAAATTGAACACTATGATTAAACCAGGGAAGTTATGTAGTCATATTACAGATAAATATAGCCTGATCAACTATATTTATTCAGAATATAACCAACATGTGTTCGGGAGTAACCATAGCGGGAAATGAATCCAAAAGCCTACCCCACTCTCCAATAATTCTAGGGAATCCAAACACAATTAAGTGAAAACACTATAAGAGTAATAAAAACATGACTTGTTCTCGCGCCCCATGCAGTCACCATGGATGATGATCAGCAAGGGGTACATTTCTATCAAGTGCTAGTGGCTCAAGGAATGCTTGAGGAGGATCCTGAAGAGGAACCTGAAGAAAACCCCGAAGGAGGCCCTGCCATGGAACAATAGGTGGGACCTGAGCTGGAACAAGAAGAGTACGTGGTAACTGATTACGAATATGATGAGTCTGGCTAAGAGTCGGATGAAGGAAAGGATGTTGAGGAGGCGCGCAGTGAACCCCACTTATCGAAAGCCCCATAAGATCCACACACGGTTTTGAAGGGCGATGCATACAAATTTCTCTCTCTTGAGGAAGAAATAACCAATCTCAAGCGTCAACTCTTTGCAACCGAAGCAAGGGTTGTACGGGCCGAGCAAAGGGTAGAGGTAGTCACCCAGGAGGAAAATGAACTGGCTGAACTTCTGGTACGTTAGATCGACGATTGAGTGCCATCGTCATCACTACTTATGGACATGCTCTACTACTTACTATATAGGTATCACAGTATGAGGAACCAGCCGTACCTCTTACTGATATTGTGTTTGTTCTAATGCGTACTACCCTACGTACTATCGATTCTATGTTTAAGTGATTACACTACACATAGAGTCGTCATGCTGCCAAATTTTATATGTACTGTATGCATTTTGGAAAATTTTCATGTATCAAAACTATTAGTATTAATGAAAATTCTTTATGTTTTATCATGACGTTGTTATCTGCTATGTGTTATATTTCCATATTTTATGTCAATGTGTGAAATTACTTAAGTACATGCTATACACCTAGTTTATAGGATCACAAACTCACAAAAACCATAGGCACTTAACATCTTTCCGTTCCATGACATAAGGATGCCTCAACGACCCACCCGTGGAAACCCTGAGCCGTCGCCTCCATAAATTAACTTGGTTGCATTCCAGGCAACAGTGTCCGCTGCGGTCACTGCAGCACTTGCACAGATTCGCAATGGAAACAACATAGAAGGAAACGGACAGGGAATTGGAAGTTCAATGAAGGAACAAATCATGGAGCCGCACGAACATGCACCTACAAGGATTTCACCAATGCCAAACCTCAGACCTTTAATGGGGCAGGAGGTGTCATAGCCCTAAAAAGATGGATTGAGAAGGTAGAGTCTATTTTCAAAATCTATGGATGTCCGAATGAGGGTAAAGTCAAGTTCGTAGCCTGCACGTTCATTAACCAAGCTCTCTCTTGGTGGAATGGCCACATAGAGGCCATGACACTCCCAATAGCGAAGGTGATGCCCTGGGAAGAGCTGAAGGGGATGATGTTAGCAGAATACTGTCCTAGAGGTGAGATACAAAAGATGGAGAAAGAGTTGTGGAACCTAACGGTTCAAAACTCCTATCCACGCATACATATCCCGGTTTATTGAGCTATCCCTTCTGTGTCCCGGAATGATCACCTCAGAAGAGAAAAAGATTGAAAGGTTTATCTGGGTTTTGACTGAACCTATCCAAGGTAATTTCATTGCAGCAACCCCTAAGACATTTCATAACGCCAAGAGATTGACCAAGAAACTGTACGATCATGGCAATAAGAAGAGTGCCAAGACAGTGGAAGAAGAGGGTAAGAAGGAGGAAGAAAGTAAGAAGGTAAGAAACAACAAGAGAAAGGGAAAATAGAACTCAGAATCATCTAAGAAGCAAAAAACTGTGTTTGTCCATGCTGTAACACAAGCTGCTACCACACCACATGCTCCAGCCTCATCTACACCAAATTATTCCAAACAGTACGCGGGAAATCTCCCTAAGTGTAACAAATGCAACCTCCACCATCACAGGGAGTTTAGAGAGATGAGTTGCACAAGGTGCAATCGAAAGGGCCATACATCGAAGTATTGTAGGACTTAGCTTCAACAGAACCAGCTGAAAACCAACAACAACAATATGAGAGCTAGCTATACCTGTTACGGATGTGGTAAAACTGGGCATATCAGGCGAAATTGTCCCAACGCGAACAATCAAGGGACAGGATCAGCAGGGAGAGTACTGACAATGGGTCAGGGTGAAGTAGTGCAGGACCCAGCCATTGTCACCGGTACGTTCCTGCTTAACAACTCGTATGCATTCATTTTATTTGATAGCAGAGCAGAGCGAAGTTTTGTGAGTAATAAGATCAAACATTTACTAAATAACAACCACAAAAGCTTAATGAAGCCTTCACGGTGGAAATGGCTAATGGGAAGACAAATCAACTAAGGATATCTATGTAGGGTGTGCACTAACTCTAAACAATCACACCTTCCAAGTAAACTTAATGCCTATAAATATTAGGGGTTTAGATGTGATCATCGGCATAGATTGGTTGAGCCCCCATCATGCCGATATTATGTGTCACAATAAGGTTGTTCGCCTTCATCTTCGTAACCACAAAACCGTAATAATCTACGGAGATAAAACCGGCGGAAACCTTCGCCTTATCTCGAGTATCAAGGCGCAAAAGTGTTTACAAAAGAAGAACTACGCATTCCTTGCTCATTTGGCGGATAAAACCAAAGAGGAAGCGAGTATTCAAAACATCCCAGTGACATGTGACTTCCCGGATATGTTTCCAGAGGAACTTCTTGGAATACCCCCATAACGACAAATCGAATTCCAAATCGACCTAGTGCCTGGAGCCACTCCAATTGCCAAATCACCCTATAGGGTGGCTCCTGCTGAAATGCAGGAATTATCAAGCCAATTAAGTGAACTCTTGAATAAAAGATTCATTAGACCAAGCTTCTCTTCATGGGGGGCTCAGGTTCTTTTCGTTAAAAAGAAAGACGGATCCTTCAGGATGTTCATCGACTATAGGGAACTGAATAAGCTCACCAACAAAAACTGGTATCCACTTCCGCAAATCGATGATCTATTTGACCAGCTTCAAGGGGATAACTACTATTCAAAGATAGACCTGAGATCCGGTTATCATCAACTCAAAGTCTGAGATGAGGACATTCCTAAGACTGCTTTCCGAACTCGTTACGGTCATTACGAATTCGTCTTGACGCCCTTCGGTTTGATAAATGCCCCCTCTACATTTATGGACCTCATGAATCGATTCTGCCGCCCATTTCTTGATAAATTCGTAATCGTCTTCATCAATGATATCCTCGTATACTCCCGAAGTGAAGAAGATCATAGCCAACACCTCCGACGAATCATAGAGACCCTTCGAGCTGAAAATTTATATGCGACACTCTCCAAGTGTGAGTTTTGGCTCCGCAGTGTGAATTTCTTAGGGCATGTAGTTATCCAGGAAGGAATCCATGTAGAGCCCTCCAAAGTCAAGGCCATTGAAGGTTGGGCACTTCTGAAAACGCCAACGGAGATTCGTCATTTCTTGGGGCAAGCAGGCTGTTACCAAAGATTCATTCAGAACTTTTCTAAGATAGCCAAACATAAATGAAGATAAATTAAATTTACGGGTAAAAATAACATTTATTTTCAAATTGGACCAAAAATGTAAATTTTTCCAAAATTGGGCCGAAAGTGTAAATTTTTACAAACAAAGGGTTTAAAATGCACTTTTCTGTAAAACAGGGTTCCAAAAGTGAAAATAAAACTTTTGGGCTAAAACCGTAAATTGTTAGTCATTAGAGACAAAATTGCAAACTTTTATAATTTATGGACTAAAGTGTCATTTTTACAAACCTTGGGCCTTAATTAAGAATTGGAAGATTATTGGCAAAATATGTCATTTTTACAAAGAAAGGATATTTTTATTATCAATATAATAAACCTCGTGCTAAAAACAAACAACGGAGTAAAACAAACGAACAGAAGACGTCAATAACTATTTATTGGACCTAATATTCACGATCTTGGCCATTGGGCCCTCAGGGCCCAATTAAGTGTATATTGAGCCCAATGTTTTCCATGACATGTTTAGTGGGCCTTACGACCCACTTACATGTTAATTTGGGCCTAATTTATGGGTTACATGCTTATTGGGCGTTTGTGGCCCATTTTCATGCCTATTAGGCCTAAATTACCCTTTTACTTTGTTATTGAACATTTGTGGCCCATTTACATGTTAATTGGGCTTGGAATGAAAAGTCAAATACTTTGTAGACCATAAATATACCTCTACATAGTTTATGAATTTGTATACTTACCTTTGGAATGGAAAAATCAACGACCTACTCGTAAAACATTAAACAGGGTGACCCCCCCCCCCCCCCCCCCCGCCTTAACTGTTCGCTACAGCTAAACTAGCCAAGTCTAGGTCGACAACATCCTTAGCAAGACCGGCATTTGAAAAAATACCAAGACGGGCGACCTAGTCATTATCATGCATGGTTATAACGACTCATGTAGGGATTCAACACCACTTAAACACCTAGGAGATTAATTCTTTTTATTGTGTCAACACGAAAACACTAAATCAACGAGACAAGAACCTAGACATTAAAACAGAAAATATCGGATTTTCTGGGGAAAATATTCTTATACATTTACCATTTATTCACGATACAATGAGTTTAAACAATACTCGTATAAGCTACAACAATAAAATTTACACATGCATTTATACTTGATTTTCACATTATTTTTAGACATTATACAGAAAATATTCGATTTTCTGAGTTTTTACGAAAGATACAAAGACTTTTATTCAACCATACTTATGAACTTACCAACTTTATATATGTTGCGTTTTCAAAATAACTTGTATTCTCAGGAAATCGCTAAGCTGGAAGAATTGCAAGTGTGTTTAGTTTTGTTTATGTAATACCACTTGTCGTATTTTTAACAATTCGAACTTATGTAACTTAACAATGTACTTGCTGTAAACAATGTTGGTTGTATTATGTAATGTTGGTGATGAATGTGTTATGTTTCATATATATTCATTGTGATGATTATTCAATTATTAGTCATACGAGATCACGGATGTTTCTGCCGTTTGGTTCGGGGGTGTGACACCATCATTTTGTCTTTAACCATATGAGAGAAGAATGCCACTGCGCAAATCTAACAGGCATTTAAACAACACCATAGTAGCAGCACCACCACCGCCACCACCTCCACAATTCGACCCTATCGTTTCCCAGGCTACTGTAACAGCCGCTGTGGCGGCCACCATGTCACAAATCAACACCAATGGTACCAGTGGGGCAGGAAATGGTAGTAAAAATTCTAACCAGGGAGACAATCATGGACACTCAAGGGAACGTTCCTAAAAAGACTTCATTAATGGCAAACCCAAATCCTTCAATGGAAGCAGAGGTGTCATCACTCTAATGCAATGGTTCGAGAAAACTGAATCTGTCTTTGAAATTTGTGCATGTCCCAAAGCGAGCAAAGTCAAATTTGCAGCTTGCATGTTCTCTGATAGGGCCCTCACATGATGGAACGGCTATGTCAATTAATTGATCCTCCTAGTGGCTAATTTGATGAGTTGGGAGGACTTGAAGATTTTAATGTTGAGGGAGTATTGCCCAAGGAGCAAAGTGCAAAAATTGGAACAGGAGATGTGGAACTTCAAAATGACAGGCTTTGACATCACATCCTATACTGCCAAATTCAATGATCTAGTAGTATTGTGTCCCGAGATGGTCACCCCGGAGAGTAAAAAGGTGGAGAGATACATCGGGGGCCTATCCCCCTATATTCAAGGGAACGTGTTGGCTTCAAACCTCATTACTTGTTGGGTTTTAGTATACTACAACATCATATGGTGCACATACAACCCTAAATGCTTTGGGTCTATGTCCGATTTATGACAACCGACTAATCGAACAAATAAAATCAGTCTAGGCTTGGTCAAGTGCTTAGGATGTCATCACTAAATCATCGAGTGGACCACATATATCTCTTTTATCCCTCTAAGGGTAAAAGGAATGGATAAACTTCAACTCATATTCTTGCTATATTAACTCATCAAATCACACACAACAATGCGTTTTATAACACCAAGTTACTGGTGCGTTTATGCATCGTCAATGTGCAACTGATTTGTAAGTTACAACTCACACGTATCTGTTCTAAGAATATAAGATATTATCGTCTCACAATTACTCGTGATAAAATCCATGAAGTGATTCAGATGAGCGTGGGTTTAATCCAATACTCAAATCTTATTCCAATAGTACTCATGAACACTGCAACAAATTTGTGTTATGTCTAAAACACCAAGACAATCTACAATCAGATTCATGACTGTCTTGCCTTACTACCTACTTCCAAAGTATGATCGATTGTGGATAGTTTGAATAATCTTATTACTCTTGAAGTCAAAACATGCAAAGTGAAACACAAGAATAGTCGAATCCAATATGGTCTTAGAACTTATAAATATAAATAAAAAACCTTTTATTTAATCACCATATTGATTACACATTATTCATCATATAATGTTTCGATTAATCAACTTGATACATGAATTAAAAAAATAGTTATCCTATGCTCCAAGCATGCATACTATTTTTACTTATGGTCCTTTCTTTGTGAAATAGATCAATTGACAACATTTCAATGATGCTCATTTCACAATTCTAAATCTTTATCATAAATGTAAGAATACCAAATTCTTGCCATTTGCTATAATTTGTTTAGATTCTAAACTTATATGAAATGATCCTCTTGTAATGACTATGCACAAAAATCACAGAGACTTGGAAACAGAAATTACAAAGTATTCCAATGGAGATCAATTCCATGGAAATGAAATCTCACATTCAAAGTACATTCCTTTGAACATCCTTCTTGCATTAAGTATTCTAATCTTATACAGATTTAAAGAATAACTTCCACTTATGGAAACATTTGCATATTCCCATTTTGACTATCACTTCTAAACAAGAGTTACCTCTTCTCAGAGTATGTCAACATGGTCCTTCCAAAATTTACAATATACTTCCAACTGTTCATAAGCAACCAATCTTTGGTAAACCTCATATTGTCCTCGACAATTTCTTAACCATTTTAGTCATATCTCGTTCTAGTCCCTTTTCCATCTTAATGCCCTAGGCATTTGGAAAATTAGAACAGATTAATGTTATAGCATATGTGATCGATCCTATAACCGAAGCATATGTGATACGATACATAATGTCTTATATAAAGACGTGATACTTTACTAGTGTCTTGCTATAACATTTCCATATATTGAATTTCTTTATGGCGAATCTTTTCAACATAACATTCATATATATCCTTGACTAAATTTGATTAAAATATCAATCTAAGTTTTTAGATTTGAAATGAAGTATGAATTCCTCTCCCTTAATTATAGCAAAACAACTTTTCAAACCCTACAACTTTGCGAATTGAAACTTTTGTTTTCTATAATTAACATTGCTAATTCACAACACTTAACGTAATAATTGTGCTCACACTATCATAATAATTACATTGCTAACTCTAATACGAGATGCTTCGATAACACCTTATCTAGACTTCTCAAATTCATACACCTTTTCTTAGATAGCTCACATGTGTGTCGAAACAATTTTAGAAATTACAACCATAAGTCTAAAATGGTTAGACCTTTTGCTATTTCTCACAATTCGAACTATGAAAGGGATTTCGTGATCATAATCGAATTTGAAAATGCAAATATCACAATTGCTAACTATTTAAAATTTACTTAGCGAAAGCGTTTTCTCACAATCATTTTCATGAATCGGAGAGAAACCATATGACACTTAGATTTTATGGTATATGTGTTCCTATCCATGTGAATTTGTCATAACCATAATCACAAGACAAGGTTAGTGACAAATCCAAACTCATATTAACTGAACTTGTTGAATCTTAATTTCTTGGCACCTGGCAGCACAAGGGCCTACCATTGCTTCCAAGTTGGTATGAAAACAACTGAGAACTCATAGAACTCACATGCATAGTCAACATTAACCGGAATAGGTACAGAAACAAGAATATGTGAACATGATAGGCTATAAACCTCAAGTCATGTGTGGTGATAAACAATTGGTTTACTCTTGATTAGTTCTTGAAACTCTTCAAGATCTTTAAAACTCCCACTGACCCCTTGACATATAAGATTCTCTTTGTCAAGAAACATTACTTGACAAACAAATATTCAAGAGTTAGTACGGTTTCTTATCAAGAAAAACACTTCACACAATTGGCCTTAGTTGGTCTTTGTTTTATCCAAAACATCACAACTTACCAATTTCAAATGTACAAGAGTAGAAAACATTTTACTCTACATTTGATAAGTGTTATAAACCTTTCTTAAAATTATGTCACTCAAGGCTCAATCTTGGAGTGTGACTCTAAGATTTGATTTTGGAAGTATTATTCACCTTTTGACTTAACCATTTCAACAATTCACGATTCCTCTTCTTAGCCATACAAATGCACTAAGATGTCCTTAGAGGATTAATTGCCACATGGTTTCATAATCACTAAGATAATCATAAACCACGATACTCAAGTACTCTCCCTTCTTCTCAAATTGGAGAAAGTTTTATCTTTCTGCCTAATTTGATTCTTCTTATTCGTTCTGCCATACATTGAAACTTTTTCAATGATTCATAATTACACTTAATCTTGTAAGCGTAACCATATTTACTAAACAATAGTAAGTCATAATGAATAGTCTTATCGTTCTTTGTGGTGGACCTGAACAACGCACAACCAAGTGTACCAGATCCCCTAGTCCTTCACTTGACTCACATATACATGTGAAAAATGAATTAGTCTTAATTTCCCAAAGATGAAGGTTCTCATTCATCACACAATACAACATGAATGATTCCAAGTTTCTGTCTAACTGAGACTTGGGTGATGACAATCTTTCCTTATTTGGTAAATTATGACACTACCACAAGCAAAAGAATCAAATCTATTTTTCCAATATTGTAATTTTTAAAACATATAAGCAACAATTTTCACAAATGCCATTGTAAGGAAACTTAAAATAAGATAAATTTCAAAAATTTCCTTTATTTATAAAAATTCTGGAAAACTAGTCCTTAAAATGCAAACACAAATGAAAACTATGTTGTTATCTATTCTTAAGCAATCTATCATAATTCTTAAGCAGCAACTCAAAATTCTGATCATCGAGCCATGCGATCGAAATCCATCTATTTGCGATCAGAATCAGCTTACTCTTCCTTTAAGCTTCCTTCCTTTTCTTCGATTCTACAAAACATCAAAATGTAATTACATTACATCATGTATTTGGAATCTTCAAATAGGAACTTAATAGAGTTATTAAGTGGATTTTATCCTGGAGTTGAGTCAAACTTTTTGACATTACCATGCTTGCAATCTTTCAGGTAAATATGGCAGCTTTGCAACGAATACCCCTTCTCTTTGCAATAGAAACATATGGAATCTTTGGGAATGCTACATAGGACTATCTCAGACTTAGCCTTTCTCTTCACCATTTGGTCAAATGACTTGACCATGGCCGATCCCTTTCCTTTGGGAAGATAAAGCTTTTCTGGACTTCCAATGTTACCATTGTCCATGTCCATGGAATTTTAGGAAGTAGATCTTCCAACCAAATTTGCATTACCAGTGTGCTAAATCATTGTTGATTCAGCACCAATTAGCACATAGGTAAGATCGATAAGGGTCATGTTGCAGTCTTTCATATAATAGTACTTAACAAACAGACTATACGACTCGGGAAGTGACTGAAGAACCAAATTAATAGCCAGCTTTCTTGAGACATCGACTCCTAACATTCCCAGCCTGTCAATGTGTGACTTCATCTCCAAGACATGTGCACAAACCGACCTTCCATCTTGGTGTTTGCTAGCCAATAGGGCTTGAGTGATCTTGAACTTTTCAACTCTTTGAACTTGTGGGTCTGGAGAGTTATTGGAGGAGGTGGAGGAAGTGAAGTTCCACTACAGCACAAAGAAGCAATTAATCTTTCACCTTGATCATCTTGTGGAGTCTCATCTCTATGAGGAAATCTTTTTCTAAAAGATTCAGGAAGACCATAGTTGTCAAAACTAGACATCTACAGGGAGAAATTCAAGTTTAGGTTATTTAAGTCCTTAATATAACACCAAAAATGAAATATTAAGGCTAGGGCCCAACACAATATTTTACAATTCGGAAAGGGATGTGTTGGAACCTGAAAGGGAACCTCTAGCAATCGTAAGTACAAATTCCGAAGGCTGCTGATTATGAAGGTAGATGTGATCCGGAACCTGTCCAAAGCTGATTATAGTGAGTGAAGAATTATGGAGAAGAGTGCATTTCGGAACTGATCCTGTAGTCCGGAATTCTCAACAATCCGGAACCAAGCTTCATCTCTGGAACATCACTTGTCCGGAATGAAGTTATTTTGTCTATTGTGCATTTATTGCTTTTGTCTTGTATTTTGATGTAACGTTTCATAGGACTTAGTCTAAAATTGTTTAGGACAATCAGAATTTCAGACTTATGCTATTTGTCCGGTCTTATGTAAACATCAAGGATAATTCACTATAACTTTCTCTCCTATAAAGAGTAGCATTCAATACAACTCAACTACGGATTATTCTCTCTTACTTTGGCATTTTATTCTCTATCACATTTAAAACATTTTTCTTATTCCTCATTTATTAACTTTACCTTGATCACTATTTACGTGTTCTCATTTAATGTCTTGATCATTTGTTGAATTGATTATCTATGACTTGAATGGTCTTTTTAGTCTTGACTTGAACATCCATTATTAAGCAGACATTGATCTCAAGCATTCACTCAAGGTTTGAATTGCTCGAGTGGTTGTCCTTTGAATCCATAAGATCAGATTATAGTTGGTTTGAACTTCCTTGGAAATTCAAGCATTTCTGTGTTAAGGATAAAAGTTCTTTTATATACCACTTAAGCTCTAAGATATCTTGACTTCAATGGCTGCTTCAAATCCTCAACAAATGATCTCAATGCAAATCGCAAATAGCGTTGGTGGCCCTACACGTGCCCCATTGCTAGTTATGGAAGAATATGATCACTGGAAAGTTAGAATGGAAATTTTTTTACTAGCCAAAGAGAAAGGTGAACAAATTTGGGGATCTGTCACACAAGGTCCTCATGTTCCTGTAAGAACAGTTGTAAGAGATGCAGATGCCCAACTATCCTGATGGTGATTCCGAAACATTATATTCTGAACTCCATTTCCAACAAGAATTTGCCTTACTCTCCATGAAATACAAATGACCCTTCAATCCTTCATACAAACCATTTCAAAACAGATTCAATGCTCCTCACCAAAACCATCCTCAGCCATATACCATTTCAGAACCAAAACGGACCTCCGAAAATCCTCATGCATACAATCCTAATCTCCCTAACCTCACTAAACCACACTCAGCCTCTGAATCCTCAAAAAAATCTCAACTCGGAAAAACCAAAGGTCTTGTGTCATAAATGTGGTCATGCAAACCACTTTGCCATAGATTGTCTAGCTGATGCTCCATAAAAACCAAAGATCAAAGACTCAGCTTATTATGTCCAAAAAGCACAAGAAATGGCTGAAAGTGAGAAAGCATTTGTTACTACTGTCTCAATAGATGTCGAAGGATACTGGTCATGCGAAGATGATGATGACATTGTAACTGGAAGGAACATGTGTTTAATGGCTAGACAAACTGTTGTATACGACGAAGGTTATTGGTCTTCTGGATCTGAAGATGAAGAAGATGATGCTGAACCCAACTACTGCTACATGGCCACCAACGATCCACCTGGTCGAAGCATCGTTCAGCAGGTAAAATCCATGATCTCTGATAATAATTTTGATTTGACTTTATGTGAACCTTATCTGACCCAGATTCAAACAGATATGAACACTATCTATAAAGCCTATGAGTCAGCCATAGAAGCCAGTGAGAAGAAAGACTGTGAACTAAGTCGTCTTAGATTACGTTTTGAGGATAAGAAATTGAAAATCGAATCTTTAGAGAATGAACTTGTAATGTCAAAAGATAAATGTATCATTTTGCAAGATAAATGTGAAATCATTTATTCCGAACGAAATATTTTGATTTCTAACAACAAACGTCTCAATGCCAAAATAGATGCTTTACATAACTCTGTTGACATGCTTGAAGCTGACATTTGGATGACTCATAATTTTCATCATCCATGGTCCAAAGCTCCTGGTCTCGGAAGTGAATTTCCGAAACCAATTGTTAGTCCCCTGAATGATTTGCAAAATCTGACATTCATGGGAGAGGTTCTGAACTTTCAACATTCGGACACCCCTGTCTCTCCTTTGTCACCCCTTCCGGTAACTAAAAGATCCTTTAAGTCTCTAATTCCTGAATTTCAACCAATAGTTGTTAAATGTCCTGATTCCATGCCTCTTCCGCCTCTGATAAACCTGGACCTGGACCTGAATCGGAACACGGAATATCATCATAGTCTTCAAAATTGTGTAGAGTATGTTCCAATAACCAATCACGTCAATAACTGTGTGATTGAGGAAGTTATTCCGGAAACAACTGAAGTCAATACCTCGGAATTTGCATGGGCATCTTTGAATGATAAAGTTGAAATTTCAAGTAATATATGTTCCGATTCATGTGAATCAGACACTGTGGCTATTTCAAATTCCAAATTAGTTCCTATTTCTCCTAAGTTTTTAAATCCATCCAAAGGTCAATCCTCTGGGCCCTCTCACCTCCCTAAGAGAAAACCAATGTTGAATAGAAAGGATGTTGTAGATCCCAAGGTAGAAGCTAGGAATGCTTGCAAAAAGGAAACTAAGGATAAATAAAATTACCGGTTCCTTGCCAACTCAAAACCAAACTCATCTCGCAAGTCCGTGTGTCAACACCATAGTCAAAACTCATTTGTTTTGACTAGAACTCTAAAGAGACCTTCCGAACCTCCCGTTCGTTCGGAACCAAAGGAAGTCTTGAGATCCACATTTTCTCAAGATAATATAAGTGTCAAAACCATCCGAAACACCTCGTCAGCACCTCAAAGTGTCTTATCTGTCTTTATTGCAAAATCTGATGGCACAGTTTTTAAACCAAAAATCTCCAAGAACAATGTGTCATCAAACAGATCCACCAGCTCGAATCATACTGTTTCAAATTCTTCAAACAAAAATCTTGTGTGGAGAATCAAATCATCTGTTAGCAAAACAACTGCCTCGGAGACAACAAAAAGTGTCACTCCGTCAGATACCTTTCCTCTGAAGAAATTAGCTCCGAACTCTCAAGAAGTTAAATATGACTACCGGATAGATGAAAAGACTTTATCATTTTGTCTGTTCCCAAAGAAATCAACCAATCTCACCAAGAAACATGTAATTGTTCCATTATCACAATCAAAGTCCAAAGTCCATGTCTATGTCCCAAAGCCTAACACGGAGCCTAAAAGCTCCATTGCTCATTGATTTCTTTTTTTTTGTAGGCACTTTGTGCTTTGGAGCAAGATACAATATGGTATATTGATAGTGCTTGCTCCATGCACATGACTGGGCAGAAGGATTTTCTGCGAGATTTAAAGCTCTCTCCAAATGCTGGTTACGTAACGTATGGAAACAACTCAAATTCTCAAATTCGTGGTTATGAAACTCTCACCAATGAATAGTTCTCTATTTCACATGTTGCTTATGTAGCTGACTTGAAACACAACTTGATAAGTGTTGCTCAGCTTACTGACTCAGGATGACGTTGCTTATGTAGCTGACTTGAAACACAACTGAAGACCGAAAATAATGTTTGATAAAGTCTCTTCGCAACAAAACATGTACCCTCTTGACATCAATATGATCATTGGCAAACCACAACTTTGCCTTCTTTCCAAAGCTATTCCGGATGTTAGTTGGCTGTGGCACCGAAGGCTCGCACATCTAAACTTTCGATACATGAATGATCTCATTTCAGGAGAAATGGTAAGAGGTTTACCTCTTCTCAAGTTTGAAAATGATCACATATGTGCTGCATGTGAGTGTGGTAAGCAATCAAAGAAGGGTCATCCTGTTATCATCGAAAAATCCGTTTCAGATCCCTTAGAACTCCTACGTATTGATCTTTGTGGACCATCCACTGTAGAAAGTCTTCATCATAAGAAATACATTCTTGTGATTGTTGATGACTTTACAAGGTTCACTTGGGTCTTCTTCCTAAGGCTGAAATCCGAAACCGCATCTGAGCTCATCAATTTTATCAAAGGAATAGAAGTTCTTATCAAACTTTCCGTCAGAAGGATCCGAAGTGATAATGGCTCAGAATTTGTCAATTCCACCATTGAGAAGTTCCTCATATAAAAAGGAATCGATCAAGACCTCTCAGCTCCGTACACTCCACAACAAAATGGTGTAGTTGAAAGACGTAATAGAACACTCGTTGAAGCTACTCGATCCATGCTTAATTACGCAAATCTTCCACTCTATCTTTGGGCTGAAGCCGTTTCCACCGCTTGCTTCACTCAAAACCGAAGCATCATCAATCGAAGGCTCAACATGACTCCATACGAAGCAATGAATGGTTGAAAGGCAACAATATCATTCCTACATATCTTCGGATGCAAATGCTTCATCAAAAACAATCGTGATTAGCTTACAAATTTTCAACCAAAAGCTGATGAAGCAATCTTTTTAGGATACTCTTCCAAATCCAAGGCCTACGGAGTTCTAAACCGGAGAACTCGTGTTCTGGAAGAAAGCTTCGATGTTACCTTTGATGACAACTTTGTTCGAAATTCTGGCCCCACTCACATCACTACTCACATCACGGAGTCTGATGCTCCTCTTCCAGGATGTCCGAACCCTCAAACCATTCTTGAGGTAGACTTTGAAACTCTCTTTGGTCCTTCCGAAACAGCTCTTGATTTCGACTCACGATCTCGTCCATCTCTTATTCCAATTGCTCCTTCGGAAGCTCCAATTTCTCAAAACCTCTCTGGTCCTCCTCCGAGCCTACCTCCATTTGATTCCGAACCATTCCAACCTTCACCGGTTGAGGGGGAGAATAATGCAAATCCCTCTCTTGAATCAAATGTGGATGGCTTCCAAGATGCAGCTGCTGACTTTGATGACTCAAATCCTCTCAACATTGATGAAAATGAAAACTTCTTTGAATTTCCCTCCAATGATGATGTAAACCTATCTGGTTTTGATTCAAAAGTGCATGGGGAGCATCATTCCAATACTCAAATCATTTAGGGGGAGAAGATCATTTCTACTGTTGATATAGGATCCTCCACAGCACAAGAACTCCCTCGATTGCATGTTTAGACAAAATATCATCCTCCAAACCAAGTGATTGGCAACCCAAATGTTGGTATTCAAACTCGCTCAACTACCAATATTCAAAATGAATGCCACTTCTCAGCATTCATTTCCATGGTTGAACCAAAATCTATCAAGGAAGCTTTAGAGCATGCTGATTGGATTACAACCATGCAAGATGAACTGGCAGAATTTGACCGCAATGAAGTCTTGACTCTTGTACCTCCTCCTCAACATCATCCTATTGTTGGTACAAGATGGGTATATCGCAACAAACTAGACGATGCATGAATTATCATACGCAATAAGGCAAGGTTGGTAGCTAAAGGTTTCACTCAAATTGAAGGTCTTGATTACGACGAGACATTTGCTCCTGTTGCACGACTTGAAGCTATCATAATCTTCCTTGCCTACGTAGCCCACAAAGGTTTCAATGTTTTTCAAATGGATGTTAAGAGTGCCTTTCTAAATAGTGAGCTTGACACTGAAGTCTACCTTCAACAGCCCCCCGGTTTTATTAATTTCTCCTTTCCAAACCATTGTTACAAACTCCGGAAGGCTGTCTACGGACTCAAGCAAGCTCCTCGAGCTTGTTACGAAACACTCACTGATTTTTCAAGCGCTCAGGTTTTCAAAGAGGTATTCTAGATCCCACTTTGTTTCGAAGATCAAATGGAAAACGTTTCATGCTGGTACAAATTTATGTGGACGACATCATTTTTGGATCTACCGATTCATCTATGGTTGCTGATTTTGCCAAACTTATGGTCAGTCGCTTTCAAATGAGCATGAATAGAGAATTAAGCTTCTTTCTTGGCCTTCAAGTCAAACATACCAACAAAGGTATATTCATTCACCAAGAGAAGTATATTTATGAGCTTCTTAAGAAATACTCTATGGACACATGTGCTTCTGCTAAGGTACCTATGGGCTTCGGTCACAAAATCTCTTCCGACCCTTCGGGTGTTTCTGTAGATGAAAAGAAATGTCGAGGAATGATTGGATCCTTACTCTATCTCATCACAATTCGTCCGGACATAATGTTCTCAACATGCTTATGTGCCAGATTTCAAGTCAATCCGATGATGTCTCATCTTTTGGCTGTGAAACAAATTTTCCGGTACCTTAAAGGCATAAAGCACCTCGGAATCTGGTACCCAGCAAATGGAAGTTTCCTTCTGCAAGTTTACTCGGATTCAAACTATGGTGGTCTTCAACTTGATAGGAAAAGTACATCCGGAGGATGTCAATTCCTAGGTGGTCGTTTAGTCAGTTGGTCATCCAAGAAACAGAACTGCATTGCTCTCTCTACAGCTGAAGCTGAATACATTGTTGCTGCCAGCTATACTTCTCAAGTTCTATGGATGAAATCTCAACTCTTGGATTATGGTTACCGATTTCAAGGCATTCCTATCTACTGTGATTCTCAAAGTGCCATTGCCATCTCACACAATCCGATTCAACACTCCATGACAAAGCACATTGACATTCGGTACCATTTCATTAAAGATCATGTTCTAAATTGTAACATCGAACTTATTTTTGTTCCACCTGATGATGAAATTGCTGATGTCTTTACTAAGACATTAGACGAAACCAAATTTTTTGGATTTCCGAACAAAATGGGTATGATGATGCCTGATCCTCAATTCTTTCAGGAGACATGTTCTCTCTGATCGAAATATTCAGTAGAAAAATATGCTCCGGACTCATTTATTTTTGCTTCGGAACTATTTTTCCTCTGAAAACACAGGATCCTTACTTGTCTTTTGTACTGATTTTCCCTTGAGTTTCTACAGCTGTACAGGTTATTTTCTTATTTCCGATGATCTAGTCACTCCAAAATTTCAAAATAGCTCCGGAATTTTTACATATAGCTCCGAAATTTCAAAATCGCTTCGGAATTTCAAAAATAGCTTCGGAATTTCAAAAATAGCTCCGGAATTTCCATTGCTCCGAAATTTCAAAAATAGCTCCGAAATTTCAAAAATAGTTCCAGAATTTCCATTGCTTCGGAATTTCGAATTTGCTCCGGAATTTCAAAATTGCTCCGGAATTTCAAATGAGCTCCGAAATGTTCAAAATTTCCCGATATTTTCAAATTTCTTCCCGATCATGCACTATCCGGAACAATTCATCTGAAATACCAAGAGATAATAAGGTGAAACGTTTTCTTAACGGTTACTTTTCAGGAAGATCCATATCCAATCTTCCTCGATTTGCGTGACACGATTGCACGCCCTATTAATTGGAAAACGGATTGACAGTTACATTACCCATTTTTGGACGAATTGCCTTCCCCTATCATATCAAATGTCTAATCTCCTCATCCCAAAATTAAATTCAACCCGATGGCTCTTGGATCATCATCATTACGTTTTCCAACCCGAACCGGATTCTCTTACCTATAAATACCTTTTCTCAACTTACCTTTACCACTTTATGCTATCTTGATTCCCAAACCTCTCTAAAACCCTCACAGTTCATCGTGTTCCTCAAGCTTTCATCATATTCAACAATGGAACCCTCCAAGCTTCAAACCTCTAATGCTGCAACCCCAAAGAAATCTATTGCCAGGAAGAAATCCTCAAAAGGATCGAAGGGTTCATCGTCATCGGCCGATCAAGAACCATTTCTTCGTGATACCACTCAACTGTTTTCACTAAACCCTCTCGACTATGATGAATCCATTAGGATCATGATTGAGTTTCTTGCTCATCATCCTCTCTCCATTATGCTTACCAAAATCCCATAATCTCCACTTCCTATTTCTCATCTTCATCGTGCTTTTTCAAGCATCAAGCTTGAAGATGATATTCTGATGGCATCAATCATCGATGATCGCCCCATTCCCATCTATAAAGCTACCATCCTCAAGGCCATTGGAGTTTCCCTTAACCATGCTTGTTTTACAGTTGTAGAGTTTCAGACATTTCTCACTTTCAGTGGGTATAATCAAGATTATCGAGCAAAGGATTTCAAGAAGACTGTCGTTTCCGGGCTCTGGACTGTTCTCATGCACTTCATAAATCGTGGTCTATCTGGCAAGCATGGCGGCACTGATACACTCAGTAAAGACTGGGTCAGCGTGGTGTTCAGCATCTATTCCGGACGAAATAACGCAGTCGATCTTCCGGAAGTTCTATGGCAAGACTTTTGCAAATTTGCCATTAAGAGGAAGCCAAATGAAATTTCAAGCCCAAGGTTTTGGGCCCTGAGAATCGATCAAATCTTCAAGGAACTAAACATTCCCATTCCGGTGAGCATCATTTCTCTGGAGGTATGTGTATCTTTTAAACTTGTCAAGTCTTACAGAAATCTGGACAAATCATCTTTTGGTTCGGTCAGACGACTTCCGGACAACATGTTGGCCCTTATCCCTTCCGGATCCCCTTTTCTAAAACACCATCTTGAGACTTCGGTTGTGTTTAACCCAACACAACCTGCCCCGGTCTCAGTTGAGCCTATTCCGGAAGAGGACACTCACACAAAGTCCGAACCAAAAGTTAAGAAGCCTGCCAAACGCAAGGCTTCTCCCCCAATCCTAAGGCCACAAAGAAAACCAAAGTCTGTGTCCCCTCTCAACAGGAGGATACTCATGACATTCCGGTTGATTCTGGCCATCCGCACACCCCTCCCATTCACTCATCTGAGGTACCCCTCCATGTTTCATCTTCAGAAGCACACACTCACGGGGAGTCTACACGTAGGCCACCCTCTCCCTCCCAAAAGGGTGTTGTTGGTGTTGAACAAAGTTCCATGCCCCCCTGGAACACACTCACGTGTCATCTTTGTTAATCCCATTATTTCTTCAACACGCACACACTCCGGAACCGTTGTTCCGGAATCCAAGCATCCGGAAGTAGGGGCAGTCCCTCCATCTTCCGATGCCACAACTAGTCTGATACCCAGAAGGCATACATGACGACTAGGTACTAATGACCCCTTCTGGGAAGATTATGTGAACAGGGCAGCATCAAGGTGTCCGGACTTGACTCGAGCTCAAATTGAATCCACTCTTATTTCCATGAGGAACCAGGCTATTCAAAGCAACATGCCTTATGTTCCTCCTTCAGATGATGACGACGTTACGGAACTTGCTTCGAAACTTCCCCCAATTGTCATTCCGCAAAACATCTTCCTCACTGATCCAGAAGAGGAAATTTTCGAAGAAGTTAGGTTGGAGGAAAACGCAACCACTATTCCAGATGCTCATCTCACTACATCCGTTCATTTTCAATCTAAAGCCTCTTGATCCAAGTCTGCTTTTGACTTCGAAACTTCTTCTTCCACTCCGGTTGCTGATCCTAACTCCCCATTAACAGCCTCCGCAACATTCAAACTCCGATTCTGAATCCTCCGCTGGTGATTATGTTGACCCGTTTGCCCTACTGGAGATCCCAACCAATCTCTCTGACAATATGGCTAAAGTGTCCTCTATAGAGACTTCTGTTGCTGATCTCAATTCTAAACTGGATCAAAAAGTCTCCAGACTTGATTCAAAAATTGACGCCACTCTTCAGTCTCTTTCACCTCATTCTGAACCATCCACAGCAGAGAGAGAAGCCCAACTTGACCAATTGATCTCCATCCGGTTGAAACATACCGTTGAGCAAATTGATTTCACATATGATGCTCTGGTCGAAAACTACCTCAACACCATCTCCTCCATGCTTAAGGTTCATGAAGACCTTATGTCTGCTACCAACGATCTAATCAAGCAAACTCATGTTCATCATGAGAAACAAATTCAGCATTTCGAGAAGGAAATCCGGAAGAAGGATGAAATGAACCTGATCATCCAACAAGTCCTCATCAAACTCTTGTGATCCACATGGAACATTGTTGATGTTCCGAACAGGAAGTTTGATGAGATGATTGAAATCCTCAGCAGCACCTTCCAACATCTCTCCGCTCAAGCACCCACCTCTGAAGCATATGACACCCTGACTCTTCAACTCTCCACCAGGCTTTAGAAGGTGTTCTCCTCACTTGAGGAAATCAAGGACGGATTGTTGATTGCACTGGTCTCCAGGGTCACCGATGCAAGAGGGGGAGAAGGTCCAAGCAGGAAATGGAAGCCAACTTCGGAATACACACTCTGGGATGAAGACCTTGATTACGAAGAAGATGTACAAATTGTCTCCGGAATCCTGGGCATTACTGAAGGGAACGAAAAAGATGAAAACTATGATGCCTTCGTTTCGGATGGAGCTCCCAAAGGGATTATTGGTCTTCAAGACCCCAAGCTGACTGCTCCAAAAGTGTTGACTGAAGAACAGAAGAGGATTTGGTCCGCCATTTCCTGGCCATCATCTCTTGCAGATGCCTTCGAAATGGCAGTTAAAATGGCTAAGGCTAAATCTTTTCTCACTGCTCAAGCTTTCCAAGCCACTCCTTCCTCGACCACTTCAGCTATTATTCCGGAACAAAAAATTGCTCCTATTGATCAAGGCTCTCCTCTTCGCTCTCCAGACAACATTCCAGAAGAACCTCTTCCAACTCCTCCTCCGGAATTCGTCATTGATGAAAACATGAAGATGGCCATTGAAGCTCTTCAGAGGGATAAAGGGAAGAAACCAATGATTTCGGAACAAAAAGAATATTGCTCCAGTCCTTCCCCTAAACACAAATTTGGTTGGTCTGAGGAAGAAATCCAAAAGGCACTGGAGGATAGCATCATGATTCAAGCCTTAAAAGATCATCCCGATCCGATGCGTGGCATTTCGCCTCTCTGTCATGAAGGAATCCTTCAAGCCAAGGATATCATTCATGTTCTCTGCTATGACATACCCTCTCACGACACTGACCAACTGGATCTCCTTCTCTCTCCTTTTAGCAAGTTCTATACAAAGTTTGCTCCACTCCATCCAAACGACAATCCAGAAGTGATCATCCGGACCGAACGAGAAATGCTTAAGACCTTCTACGCCAAGAATGCTCAGCCCTTCAAGGAGCTATGGACAAGGAAGAGGATCACTAAGGTTCAAGGCTTCGGAAGAAAAATTCTTGTTAAATTTGAATTGAACTATCCTCTGTTCTAGTTCCATATTCTGCGGAACAAAGCAACTCCAAAGACTATTACTGATGCAGATTTTTCCTCTATTAATCCGAACGACATCCTCACTCTTGCTGTGTACTTCAGAGAAAATCAATTGGATGACATCAGTATGGGTGCCTATCACTCTGCTCTCAGCTTTCTCAAAGACTATGTTGCTGAGTTTTGCAGATGTGATTACGAACTTGCTCACCTCTACGGAACTGAACAATTTGTAGGAAAAATTGACTTTGTTCTTCCGGAAGCTGAACTTCTTGCAGATGGTCCGATCGAAGAACCTGTTCTAGGGTTTGTCTATACCACCAAGAGAACAAACAAGAAGGACTTCTTCCGAGTCCTTGACAAACACCTGGTTCCTACCAAAGCTCTGCAAAAGTTCATTTCTCGGGCGTCCAAGTCTGATGCTCCAGAACAGGTTAAAGCAAAGTTTGTAAGTCAGCTGACTTGGTACATCGCAGTGCGAGAATGGTTGTTCCGGGCCTACACCTTCATCAAGGAAGAAATGAAATAAATTTTATGGATTCCTAAGTTCACTTAGGGGGAGATTGTTGGAACCTGAAAGTGAACCTCTAGCAATCCTAACTACAAATTCCGAAGGCTGCTGATTCTGAAGGTAGATGTGATCCGGAACCTGTCCAAAGCTAATTATAGTGAGTGAAGAATTATGGAGAAGAGTGCATTCAGGAACTGATCCTGTAGTCCGGAATGCTAAACAATCTGGAACCACGCTTCGTCTCCGGAACATCACTTGTCCGGAATGAAGTTATTTTGTATGTTGTGCGTTTATTGTTTTTGTCTTGTATTTTTGATGTAACGTTTCATAGGACATAGTCTAAAATTGTTTAGGACAATCAAAATTTCAGACTTATGCTATTTTTCCGGTCTTATGTAAACATCAAGGATAATTGACTATAACTCTCTCTCCTATAAAGAGGAGCATTCAATACAAGTCAACTACGGATCATTCTCTCTTACTTTGGCATTTTATTCTCTATCACATTTAAAACATTTTTCTTGTTCCTCATTTATTAACTTTACCTTGATCACTATTTACATGTTCTCATTTAATGTCTTGATCATTTGTTGAATTCATTATCTATGAATTGACTGGCCTTTTCACTCTTGACTTTAACATCCATTATTAAGCAGACATTGATCTCAAGCATTCACTCAAGGTTTGAATTCTCAAACCTTGTCCCTGCGCAAAGATCTTGTTCTCACAGGATGCCGTAGTCCAATTGCAAAAATTTGAAGTTAGGTAAATGACGATTTACCAATTTCCACCATGAAAAACAAAATTGATTATTTAGTTTTAAATGAATTGAAATTCCTAGATCTTTTAAGATTCATGGAACTTTTCAATGGCATGTTTAAATCTCGATTGTGCCCTTCAAGTTTGTGATTGGGATGCCAAGGATCACAAACAAGGTGTGAATAACCATGCAAATTAGCTTGGTACACTTAATGTTACATATCACCTAATCAATGTGTCGGTTACGCTCCATTAATCTATGATTACCATCAAGCTACCCTTTGTCACACACTATTAGTCCCAGATTAGTGTTCCGGTTAAACACACACGCTCCACTAACGACTTAACAAGGTGCAAAGTGTAATTTCATGGGTTAACACCAAATTCACATTTTTACTAAGTAACTAAGATTGGGAATTTATATGTGTTTAGTTACTTGGTATTTTCATTATACTTTTAATGAGAATTAATGTCCTATCATTCCCGTTAGGCTAACGACCCTCCACCAGTCAAGGAAGCGGTAGGTGAGAATGGACACCCATTAAACCACCATTTTATAGGCAGTAACCTTATACCCCCTTATAGATCGACTTCGTCAATGAGGCCTACTAATAGTAAGACTGACTTGTCTTATCCATATATATAATTATTAAACTTTTAATATTATAATAGTATAAGGGTGTATTTTAAACTTTTAAAATACTAGATGGTTTAATCTATTAATAGATTATACTCTTAATTTAATTAAACTTAAATCATGTCATTATGGAATTACTAATCTATTTTAGTTAAACACTTTAATTAATTTAATAAAGTCAATAAGGTGTAATTTGACTATTAAAAACATCAAGGTTCTAAATAAAAAAATTCACAATTAAAACTATTTAATAATTTTTTTTTAATTTATGAACCAAAGAGTTACACCTTTTTAATTACAAGAGCTTATTAATATATTTGAAACTTTTCAAATACCAAAACTTGAAAACTTTTGGTTTTCCATAACTTATGAGTTAATATGGTTTTTATGAAAAAAAAATCATGTTCCATAACTTGATGACAAGTTATGGAGGACTTTAAAAAACATTTAAGATCAAATTTACCAAGAAAAATTATCATATAATCTAGGATTGACCTAATTAAACTCATAAGGCAAGATATGTCATATCAACAACTTACATAAAACTTTGACAATGTTCTTTTAATTGGAAGAGGATCATCATTACTAAATCAGAAAAATACATTTTTATGATACAAAACATTTTTTAGTAATGATCCTAAACCAATTTTGGCTCAAAACTCGAAATTCTACAACCAGATGCATCAACTTGCCGAATCCATGATCATGAGTCATTGAGTTGTCCTTTTACTGAGTGGACTAGTCAAGTCAGCCAGTGGACTCGGCGAGTTCATCAGTCAGAGGCCAAAAAATCGATTTTTTTCAACTTTGAAATTAACAAGCATCAAATATAACAGAAAAAAAAATCATAGGCTCTGATACCACTTTTGGGTTTTAGTATACAACAACATCCTATGATGCACATAAAACCCTAAATGCTTTGGATCTATGTTTTCTCTAATTATACATGCAATATTGTTTCCAAAGCATTAAGCCTACAACGAGCATACAATTGACATAAACAATAGAAAAGTGAGTTATAGAATTACCTATTTGTTCTAGCTTGTTGTTTTGGCCTTTAAGAACTTAGCACCTCAAATGTCATGCCTCAAATGGTTCACAAACACCATGAGCAAATGGAGGACTTTTGAGAGAGGGTATGGAGCACTAAAAGTCGGCTATGCTTCTCCAAGAATACATGTTCAACCAATTTTAGGCCAAAGGGGTGTCATATATATAGTGTAGGAATCCAAGAGTCATGGGTAAACGCTAATCCATACACTTGGGTTATGATCCATATTTCATGTCGCCTAACTGTTCATGGATACTTACATAAACTTAGTCCGTCATGGATCAATAGCCCATACAATATATATATATATATATATATATATATATATATATATATATATATATATATATATATATATATATATATATATCACAGATTTACATAATCTGTCCCCGTTAATTTAATTAGTCTCTTTTGATAACCAAATTAATTATTGATCAATACTAATAAAATAATATGATTTCATATTAGTATATTAGAACTTATAATATATTAACAAATCATAAATAACTTCTTCTCGAAAGTCCATCCTATCAAATTTGCTCTGGTGAAGGCAACCCAAATGGACCACGCTACTCTCGGGTCAAGTACATACCAATTATAGTTATGGGCTTAGACACCTAATCCAACATTACTTTTGACAGTGCCAAACGCTTGGCCCAGAGACTCATCAATCATGGAGTCCGCCAAGGAAAATTGTCTCCCGCCCCTGAGCAAACGAAAGGGGGCGACAATAAAAGAATGTTCCAGAACAAAAAGAAGAACCAGCGACACAGGTAGGGATGAGCATATGACCCGTTGGACCGGACCGGACCGGAAAAAAACCGGGACCGGACCGGATAAACATATTAATGGGCCGGTTTTCGGGTTTTGTTTTTATCACTAGTCGGGTTTCGGGTTTGGACCGGACCGTACCCGGAATACGGGATTTAACCCGGACCGGACCGGAATTTTTTTTCTCCTTAGAATATATAGATAAGGATATTGAATTATTAGTTAATGTTATATATAACATTATGTATAAAACTTGATGTTTTTATTTTAACATTGTTTATAAATCTTGATCAATGTTTGTTCCTATCACTTTACAAGAAAGAATGTATCTAGCACGCTATTTTTTGTTCAAACATACAAAAAAAAAATTTAAGAACATGTAAATTTTTTTTTATAAGAACATGCAGTTTTTTTATAAATAATGTTGTTTTTTGTTGTTTTTTACACAAAAAAGTTGTTAAAATGCAGTTTTTTATTAGCAATGTTGTTTCTTTTTTTGTTAAAACATGCATTTTTTTAATAAAAAGTGTAGTTTTTATGCTAAATAGTGTAATTTTTATTTGTTCCAAATGTTAATAAGGTTTGTATTTTTTTTGTAGACACCTCATTTGCACGTGATCTAAGTAAAGTCCCGCATTGTACCAATTTCAAAGCCTAGTTCGGTCCAAAACCCGAAACCCGGTTTAATACCCGAGACCGGACCGGACCGAACCCGAACCCGATACATCCAAAAACGGTCCGGTTTTCGGGTAAGAAAATTCACAATTTTTGGTCTTCGGGTTTTCGGTCTTCGGGCTGGTCTGGTCCGGGTTTGGCCCGTTGCTCATCCCTAGACACAGGACCCTGCCGAGAAAAAACAAATTGTTGTTGTTCAAGCTGCCACTGCCCCCTGTCGCTCCAACGCCATTGAGACAATACGTTGGGAACCTACCCAAATGCAAAAAGTGCAACTTTCACCACACAGGCGGTTGTCAGGAGATGCACTACAACAATTACAACAAAAATGAGCATACACCCCATTTCTGTAAGCCACCAGTCCTACAAATCACTCAGGCCGCCAATATCGGGGTAAGGCGAGCTTGCTATAGCTGTGCAAAGACCGGGCATTTCAAAAGGGAATGCCCAAAGGCAAGAAACACTAGTACTTGCGGTGTAGGAAGAGTTTTGCCCATACGGCATGAAGAAGTAGTTGAAGACCTCACGGTGGTTACTGATACATTTATCATCAATAACTCATATGCATGCATACTTTTTAATAGTGGAGTGCAGAGGAGTTTCGTAAGCCACAAATTTAAAAACATACTCAATCAACAACCACAGTCACCAACGAAATGTTCACAGTATAAATGGCAAATGGTAAAACTGAAAGCACTAAGGATATATACATATGATGCACTCTAACCCTAAACAAACATTCCTTCTAAATTGATCTAATGTCGATAACAATAAGAAGCTTTGATGTCATTATTGGCATTGATTGGGTAAGTCTTTACCGCGTCGATATCATGTGTTACAAAAAGGTTGTTCGCCTTAACCTACCAAGTAATGAAACCCTCATCATTTATGGCGACAATCCCGACGCAAATCTATAAATCATCTCTTGTGTCAAGGCCCAAAAGTATCTACACAAGGAATACCATGCCTTTCTAGCTCATGTGGTGGATAAGAAGCAAGAGATAAAAGACATCAAGGATATTCCTAAAGTCTGTAGCTTACCTGATGTATTCCCAGAAGACCTTCCAGGAGTACAACCTATGCGACAAGTCGAATTCCCAATCGAACTAATTCATGGAACCACCCCCATTGATAAATCCCCATATCGTCTAGCACTGACAGAAATGCAGGAGTTATCCAGCCAGCTGAACGAACTATTAAGCAAAGGATTCATCAGATCAAGCTTCTCCCCTTGGGGAGCACCAGTCATGTTTGTAAAGAAGAAATATGGATCATTCTGAATGTGAATCGACTACTAGGAACTAAATTAACTCACTATCAAGAACAGATATCCCATAACACAGGTTAACGATCTATTCTACCAACTCCAGGGAGCAAGCTATTTTTCAAAAATCGATTTGAGGTCAGGGTACCATCAACTACGAGTCCAAGAGAAAGATATTTCAAAAACTACATTCAGAACTCGTTATGGTCACTACGAGTTTGTAGTGAGACCCTTCGGATTAACAAATGCACCTGTGGTGTTCATGGATTTAATGAATCGTGTATGCCGCCCTTACTTAGACAAATTCGTGATAGTATTTTTTGATGACATACTATTTTACTTACGAAGTAATGACAAACATAGTCAGCACCTATGACGGGCCTTGGAAACTTTAAGTGCTGAGAAATTGTACGCAAAGTTATCTAAATGCGAATTCTGGATCCAGGAAGTGGACTTCTTGGGACACATGGTTAGCAAAGATGGGATACACGTGGACCCCCAAAATCAAGGCAATTGAGACCTGGTCCACACCAAGAGCACTAACAGAAATCCATCAATTCCTAGGCCTTTTCGGCTACTATCGAAGGTTCATACAAAACTTCTCCAAGATCGCTAAACCACTCACTACCTTAACTCAAAAAGGAGTTACCTTCATTTGGGGGAATAAACAAGAGGCTGATTTCCAAACACTGAAACAAGCTCTAGGCAGTGCTCTGATCTTGTCCCTTCCAAAAGGAATAGAGGACTTTGTGGTTTACTACGATGCATCAAACTAGGGCCTTGGGTGTGTGCTCAACTACAACACTCATGACCTCGAGCTGGGAGCAGTGGTGTTTGACCTGAAGATCTGGAGGCACTATCTTTATGGTACAAAATGCACAATCTTCACGGACCATAAGAGTCTCCAGCACATCCTCAACCAAGAAGAGATTAGCATGAGGCAGCGACGATGGGTAGAACTATTAAATGACTATGAATGTGAGATTCGTTATCATCTTGGAAAGGCCAATGAAGTAGCAAATGCCTTCAACAAAATAGAATACTCAGGCCGTCAAATGAAGTCGTTGGCCATAACTATCCATTCACACTAGTCCACACAGATCAAAGAGGCCCAACTGGAAGCCTTAAACCTGAAAATGTCATGGGTGAATCCTTGATAGGAATGGATAAAAATTTGGAAATCAAGGGTGACGGACCTTGTTATCTCGTGAATCGGATCTGGACACTAAAGTTTGGTGGGTACAGAGACGTTGTCATGAACGAGGCTCACAAGACACGATTCTCCATTTATCCCGGTTCAGACAAGATGTACCTGGACCTCAAGAAACTTTATTGGTGGCCAAACATGAAGGCAGAAATTGCTACCTATGTGGGCAAGTTCCTGACTTCCGCAAAGGTCAAGGTAGAATACTAGAAGCCCTTGGGTTTACTACAACAACCAGAGATACCCGAGTGGATGTGGGAGCAGATAACCATGGATTTCATAACCAAGTTACCCAAGACAATGGGTGGCCTCGATACCATTTGGTTAATCGTTGACAGGTTAACCAAATACGCACACTTCCTACTAATAAAAGAGATGGACAAGATGGAGAAGCTGACCAGAACATACATTAAAGAAATGGTACGACTGCATGGTCTACCAATATACATTATCTCTGAAAAGGATAGTAGATTCACCTCACGGTTCTGGCAGTCGCTACAAAAATCTCTGGGAACCAGACTCGGCATGAGTACAGCATACCACCAACAAACCGACGGGCAAAGTGAAAGGACTATCCAAACATTGGAAGATATGTTGAGAGCTTGCGTAATAGACTTTGGTAAATCTTGGGATACCTACTTACCCCACGTCAAATTCTCATACAATAACAACAATCATACTAGCATCGATGTCGCGCCATTCAAAGCTCTTTATGGATGCAAGTGCAGATCACCTCTATGTTGGGCCGAGATGGGTGACTGTAACACTCGTGTTTCTAGCCTAGGCATTTGTATTGAGGTGATAGTCAAGTTTAACCTTTGTAACTCATTTTGAAGAAATGAAAAATGATTTATGTGAATTCTATGTGTTTTATGCTTAATTATTAGCGTTTAATTAATTAAGAATAAAAATAAGCATCAAAATTAAAGTGTGAGATAAGCCCGATATCTTTACATAAAGTTGTACCGGTGGAAACAAGGATTTCGGGGATATGAAGAATACCAAAATCCGAGTTATAACAAAGAAGTTATGACATGTCGAAGTTTCACAACAAAACTGGCACGGTGCTGAATATCGTAATAAGTAAGTTTTTGATAAACTACTTTTTAGCCTTAGTAATCTAAACGAAGGTCGTAGTATTCATTAAACCGAGAAGTTCAATAAAAAGAACGCCCAAATCTGATTTTGTAAGAGGAAGTTATGATTTTTCGAAACTTCAGCTTAGCAGTAGACAACTAAAAACTCGAATTTTAGATCGAGTGATTTTTAGCTGACACAACCTAAACGAGAATCGAAGGTCTCATCATTAGTACCACAACAGTAAAAAGACTGACGAAAACAGACGTCGGATGAAGAAGTTATGAATTTTTAACGGATTTCCTATCCCAATCTGTTAAAAATAATAATATAAAAATTAAAGTCAAAATTAACCGACGAAGTGTAGTCGAAAGTTGTAGAGCGTAATTTTACCTATGCGTGCATATAAAGAACGTCAAAAATGAAGCTCGTATGCGAAAGTTATGGATTTTAGAAGTTTTGGTGCGAAAAACGAGAAAAATCCCCAAAACCGAGGAATTTCGCACACGTGGACTTCGGCCACGTCACCTTCGCTTCGGATCCAACACGTGTCCAAGATCTACTGAGTCATGAAGTCACCTGGTGAGATGTGTCGCACCCCCTCGCACCGAAGGTTCGGTCCAATAAGGGCTGCCCCGTGTCCGATCTCGGTATGTCATCAGCAACATGTCCGAACCAAGGGGCCTTCCGAAACGGTCCAATCAGAAGCCTCCGGCGAGGCCTTCGCACGCGCAACCCACATGCGAGCCACCCCCCTGCGAGCTCCGGATCTGCGACGCGTGGTTCCTCTCCTGACCGTCCGATCAGAAGGCTCGCCCCTATAAATAGGAGGGTGCGAGACCTCCCGGGTATATTTTGGAATCTTGTCCTTTTTAGCCCCTAAACCCATATTTCTTTCATCTTAACATCCCCCAAAGCCTCAGTATCGATTATAAGCCACGGAATACTCCATGAAGTGCCCGAGCAGCCCGAAAAATTTATCTTTCGGTTTCAAAGCCCGACCTTTGCAGAGCCCGGTTTCTCAATAAAACTCCCGGTTTTATTAGAAACGATCGTTTTAAGCAACGAATTGTTGTCCGATTATCATCAAATCATGTGAGTGTATAGTCACTTTCATCTTACACATAGATATGAAGTATTTTATATAAATACGTGCTATGTGTATATATATATACTGATTGTTTATTTGAGACAATTGTTGAGTTGAAGTTTTATACAAGTTTTTAACTATATATGCATTTTTATCTACAAATATGTTGGATAAAACTTGGGTAGATAGTGATGTGTGATAAAATAAAAGTGATGAGAGGCATCGGTGTGATTTAAGATCCAGTCATCTAGCGGAGTTTGGATGACGACCACGGACTTTCTAGACAGTCTAGTGGAACACTGGCAGGCCCACAACTTGTAGGTGTAATGAACTAAGAGTGTTCATTCGCTGTACTCCATCCCCCTCATGGTTGCCTTTAGGACATGTATGGCTGAGGAAACCCCTTAGCAGTAGTGTCCATCCCGATGATGTTCTTTAGGCTAGGTCCCTTGTGATAAGTGTTTAGGGACGTAAAGTGAGGATAACGTGAACGGGTAATCAGGGTTATTGTTAATTGATGAACTTAATAAGTTTATTATTATTGTGGGTTGAAAACCTTATATGCTTACCAGGCTCCCAATCCTGACCCACTCAGCTTTTTGTGTTACAGGTAGTGGACCCCGAGCATAGTCGAAGGACGACGAGAGATTTTTGGATTATAGGCCAGTAGTTGTAAATAACTGTTGAAAGGCTTATAACGTCTTGTTTATGCTTTTGATCTGTATCGGTTCATGACATCCCGAGGTTTTGATATGAAATGAAACTATACATTTCTTAAAGAAAGGTTTTGCTAAACTTTTATCATGTTTTGTTTTGGGGACTAATTCCGCAACGTCTTTTAAAAGGATTTCTCTGATTTTATTTTAAAAAGCATAAATTAAATCGGTGTTATTCTGGCCGAGAAATTAAGGGATGTCACAGTGACACATAACTAGCAAAGGGGCAAGTTCCTGATAGCACTCTCACCATCCCTAGCATCATAAGGGAGACAACAGAGAAGATCATCGAAATTCGAGAAAGACTAAAAGCATCTCGAGATCGATAAAACAGCTATGCAGATAAGCGATACAAACCCTTGGAATTCCAGGTTGATGACAACGTATTGTTAAAAGTCTCACCCTGTAAGGGAATGATACATTTTGGAAAGCATGGGAAACTGAATCCAAGATATATCGGACCATTTGAGATCCTCCCAAGGATTGGTTTGGTAGCTTATAAAAGTCGACCACCACCCGAACTTAGTAACGTATACCCTACCTTCCACGTGTCAAATCTAAAAAAGTGTCTATCTGATGAGACTCTTATAAAATCACTCAATGAAATCGAGGTAAACGAGAGTCTACACTTCGTAGATGAACCCATGGAAATCATGGACATGTAGATAAATAGGACAAAACAAAGCCGCATACCAATAGTAAAGGTCCGTTGGAACGCCAAGCGAGGACCTGAATTCACATGGGAACGAGAAGATTAGATGAAACAAAAGCACCCACATCTATTCTCTAGTTCATGAGTAACCACTCTAGAACTAATTTCGGGACGAAATTCCCTCTAACGAGGGATGATGTGACAACTTGAAAATTTCTAGAACAAACAAGGTCTAAACTTTAACCGTGTACAAGTGAATTCGCAATGTAACTTTGATGCAATAGAACTTTGAAAGCCAAAAGGGCATGCTTATATAATTTAATATATAAATATATACTTTGAAAAACATGTGGTAATAAACCTTTGAAAGTCAACATAAATCAACATAAGACCACATAAGACAATATAAGACAACACAAGACAACTCAAGTCAACAAAAACTCAAATGAATTAAAATGCATTAGGGATTTAGGTTTTCAGTATCAAATGGAATGAAATTTCGGTTTTTATGGATTAAAATCCCAAGCCGTAGACAGAAATCACCCCTCATGGAAACACCACAAGACCAAAATCACCTATTTTAAGGCCCACTAGGACCGAAATTTCTTCACATGGACCGAAAACCCATTCTTGGATTATGTCATGATCGAAATCAACATTTTCATGAGTGTACAAGGGGATTTCGATCATGCGTTAACTAAAATCACCCCCATTTTGGCTGAAATCACCAAACGGTGGTCAAATTGTGCCACTTGATTGGTTGAAATTACCTTCTGAACGTGATAAGTACACATACCAATGTAAACATCAACTCATTGTCACTTCATTTCAATCTTATCCCATATATAAACCACAATTAGGAACTCTTTCACCATTCTTCATTCATAGTTAAACAACTTCTCTTCATATTCTCTCAAGTCTTCAAATCCATTCTTCCCATTCTTGCTTTCTCTAAAAAAACAAGACCATCTTCCAAGCTAAGTCAAGGATAGTTGTAAGTATTTCTCATCTAATCCAGTGTTCTTACAAATACATTTCATGTTAGTTCATCAAATTTACACATTACAATGTGTTAAAAACGATTAGGAGACTACCTTCAAGTGTTCTAACTTAAAGATCATCACCGTCACCTTGTTATGAAACCGTAAATTCATATAAGATAAGTTCATACCCCTACTCTTTTTCAAAATTTTCTATATTTTTTTTGGGGGGGGGGGGGGGATACAAGTAAAACACAAGGAAACTTGTGCTAATATACAAAACACTACTTATGATTTCTCATAATTTATGTACATTTTACGTGAAATTGCTAAATAGGTTGAATAACGTTACTATCAACTTTATAAATATTTACATGCGAAAGTGTTTAAAACGCAATGGTTTTCAATGGAACATACATTTATAAACTATATTAGGTATAGTTTGTGGAACATTGACGCTATTTAACCCTTTTGGGACAAGGAAATAATTATATAAAAATATAATTATTTTTACGTTATACAAACACTATGAAAGGGTAATACATATATTAACAAGAAAAAGGGATTTTTCATACATAAACCTGTTGATACAAATTTTGTGAGACATTTGGCTTCACCATACTTTTAAGTACATAACCTATGTCATGTGCTATATTAACCATAATCTCTTGTAGGGAGAGCATGATACTTGTGTATAGATCTATACGACACTGGCAATCCCACACCTAATCTGTTAGCTATAGTTAGAACGATAGGTCTAGGTAGGGATCATATTTAGAACCGGAAAACCGGACCGAAACCGGAACCGGGTAAACCAGATCTAAAAACCGGAACCGGTGTTTCGAATCAGAACCACTTTTAGGGCCGGAACCAGTTTTTGTGAAACGTTTAAAAGATCCATATCTCATTCGTTACAACTCCGATTGACATGTGGGTTTTTCAAACATGTAGTTTAGAGTTTGTACATGATTTTAGACTATAAATTTGTCATTTTAAGTTTTATATTCATTGACTTACAGTCCCCCAAAGTCGAGATATCAAAGCTGAAAGTTTTTAGTTTTTTAGTCTTTTTGAATTTGGTGAATGTTTTAAAACATGCATATCTAATTCGTTTGAAGTCAAATTGACATGTGGTTTTTTCCAACTTGTAGTTTACAGTTTGTACATGAGTTTAGACTATAATTTTGTCATTTTTGGTTTAGTATTTAATGATTTACAGTCCTCTAAAGTCGAGATATCAAAACTGAAAATTTTCAACTTTTTAGTTATTTGTTTTTGTACTTTGTATTCTGTGAAAATGTTAACACATGCACATCTCATTCGTTTAAAGTTGGATTGACATGCGGTTTTTTCCAGAGTGTATTTTAGAGTTTGGACATGACTTTACACTACAGTTTTGTTAATTTTGGTTTTATATTCAATGAGTTACAGTCCCCCAAATTTGGGATATCAGTATGAAAATTTTCAAAGTTCAACCCACTAAGTAGTAAGTAATTACAAAAAAATTCCAGTTTTTCCGGGTCTAAACCCACTTTTTTGTGGTTTCAACCTACCCACTTTGATGTTTCCGGGTTTTCCGGTTCTAGACCCACTTTACTCGGTACCGTACCCGGAACCGAACCGGAACCAATTCCTACATACCAATCCGGTTTCCGGTTCTTCAAAATCCCATTAACTGGTTCTGGGTTTTCTAGGTCTGGGTCCATCCGGTCCGGGTTTGGACCCACTTTCATCCCTAGTCTGGGGTGACAAATGTCATAACATTCTGACGTCTAAAGAACATCGCCAGAGGCCAAATAGTCGCTAGTGTAACGCCAGTGTTTCTAGGCTAGGCATTAATATTGACACAATAGTCTAGGTTAACCTTTTAAACTCATTTAGAAGAAATGAAAAGGAATTATGTGAATTTTATGTGAATTATGTGTTTTATGCTTAATTATTAGGATTTAATTAATTAAGAATAAAAATGAGCGTCAAAAATTAAATTTTAGATAAAGCCTATATCTATTAAGAAACTTGTAGTGGGTGTGACAACAATTACGGATATATAAAGAATGCTGAAATCCGAGTTATAACGAAGAAGTTATGACCTGTCGAAGTTTCGCGATAAATTGGCACGGTGCTGAATATCGTAAAAAGAGAGTTTTTGATAAACTACTTTTTAGCCTTAGTGATCTAAACGAAACTCGTAGTGTCCGTTAAACCGAGAAGTTCAATGAAAAGAACGCCAAAATCTGACTTCGTATGAGGAAGTTACCATTTTTCGAAGTTTCAGCTTAGTAGTAGACAGCTAAAAAACTCGAATTTTAGATCGAGTAATTTTTAGCCGACACAACCTAAACGAGAATCGAAGGTCTCGTCATTAATAGCACAACGGTAAAAAGTCTGACGAAAACGGACGTCGGATGAAGAAGTTATGAATTTTTAACGGATTTCCTGTCCCGGTCTGTTAAAAATAATAATATAAAAATTAAATTCAAAATTAGCCAACGAAGTCTACACGGAAGTTGTAGAGCATAATTTTACCTATGCGTGCGTAGAAAGAACGTCAAAAACGGGGTTCGTATGTGAAAGTTATGGATTTTAGAAGTTTTTGCACAAATATCGAGAAAATTCGCATAGTCACGTTGTTGCCACGTGTCCTCGCCTCCCATGTGCCACGTGTCTGAAATTCTGATGAGTCACCTCGCATGAACAGTAGCCTCGTGTCGCTTCCGGATTCGACCGAAGGGAGGCCCAATCGAAGCAGGTCGCGTGTCGCCCCGTGTTCCGATCTGCTGATGAGTCCGAAGTGGTCCAATAAGGATCTGACGCGTGTGCCTCGGTGGCGATCCCTCGCGTGCGAGACGTGTCCGACGCGTGTCTTCCTCTGGATCCGACCACATGCCTTCGCCTCCTGATGCCACCTGCCCTCGCTGCTGACTCACCTTCTCAGCCGACCTTCGGATCTCCCCTATAAATAGAAGGGTTGCGAGATCTTCCGGCTAGTTTTGGAAAATTCTCATTTTTCACCCCTTTTTCAATATTTTGGCTATTTTCACATCCCCCGAAGCCCCGAGATCATTTCCAACGCCCGGAACACGTCCCAGATTGCCCGAGAAGCCTGGAAAATTTATCTTTTCGGTTTCGAAGCCCGACCCTCGCAGAGCCCGGTTTCTCAATAAAACTCTCGGTTTTATTAGAAACGATCGTTCTAGGCAACGAAGTGTTGCCCGGTTATCATAAAATCATGTGAGTGTGTAGTTACTTTCACCTTACACATAGATATGAAGTATTTTACATAAAATACGTTTTGTGTGAATATATATTGTTTGTTTATTTGAGATGGGTGTTAAAGGAATGATTTATACAGGTTTTTAAAGAATTTAAACTGTATATGTATTTTTATCTATGAAAAATGTTGGGTAAAACATGGGTAGATGAAATAGTAGGTATGATGAAAGGTGAGTTAGATAAAGGAGATGATCAGTAATATTGATCATGAGTTGAGGGTGAGTGGTGAAATATGAGAGAATCACTTACCCAAAATGTTGGCCCCCGTCATTCAGCAGAGTATGGATGACAACATGGACTATTCTAGACAGTCTGTGGAACACTAGCAGGCCCGCAACTTGTAGGTGTAATGAACTATATGTTCATTTCCTGTACTCTAAAAACCCATTGACATGAGAATACCTATAAATAATAATGTCGATAAATGAGAGCTATGGACTTAGCACATGTTGAATAAACCATGGCAGCTATGGAATTAGTGCCCGTTGTATAAACTCCGGTGACGAGGTGACTTTGTGTCTATTCCTTAGGATGAATCCTTAGGAACGAGTGATAGTTGATTCTTAGGTTAAACCCTTAAATAAATAAAATAATGGGGTTTGGGGTAATTCGGTTGATTGATTGATGTTTAAACATAATAAATTTATGTATTGTGGGTTGAAAACCTTATATGCTCACCAGGTTTCCAAGCCTGACCCACTCATTTGTTCATATTACAGGTAGAGGACCCTGAACATAGTCGGATGATGATGATGAGTGATTTCGGATTATAGGCCAGTAGTTATAAATAATTGTTGTAAGGCTTATAATGTCTTGTTTATGCTTTTAATCTGTATCGGAACATGACATCCCGAGGTTTTGATATAAAAGGAAATGATATATTTCTTAAAGAAAGGTTTTGACAAACTTTTATCATATTTTGTTTTGGGGACCAATTCTGCAACATCTTTTATAAAGATTTCTCTTATTTGATTTTAAAAAGCATAAATTAAATCGGTCTTTTCTGGCCAAGAAATTAGGGGATGTCACAGTTGGTATCAGAGCATTAGTTTAAGCAAACTAAGAAATTGTAGGATTTCTAGACTTAAACTTAGAATGCTAAGTGATGATTGTGAGATGAGTGTCTACCATAATTTAGACACGAGCACTAGTTTATTTTAGAAAGGATGCCTAAATTGCTTTTATGGGCTAAATGTTTTGTGATATAGCTATAATGATGCTATTATTTGTTCGGATCTATGGTCTGTTGCTGACCGGATCTAGAAACCTTATGTGTGTAGGATTCTAAACGTATGGCTATGATATTACAACTAGCATATAAACGTTTCGAAGTAATAACGAAGACTTAACGTCTAACGAAAATGAAGATCTAAATTCACCTATGATTGGTGTATAGATCGAAATGGCGAGTACTCAAAGTGGGTTCGAAAGTGCTAATCCACAGCCTGAGCCAATCATGATGACTGGGGTGCAGGCAATGGTGCGTACGATGTTAGGTGAACAGATGGAAGAAACAAAACGTTTACTTCAACAAAGTAAGGATGAACTTACTGTGCTAGTATGTCAGGCATCTGTTCTTGAGGCAACTATTAGGGTTGCTAAGTCTATTGAAGAAATGATCAATGACAGAACTGACAACAAAGTTGAAGTTGGCAAGAAGAGGAAATTTGAGGGGTCTTCAAGGCCCAACAAGAGCAACATATCCTCAAAGTCTTGAAAAAGAGGAGGTAAAGGAAAATGGTGTGAAAAGTGCAAAAATAAACACTCTGGTAATTGTGACGGGAAGGTGAAGTGCTTTAGGTGTGGAGAAATAGGGCATTACGCCAATAAGTGTATGATTCCCAAGGAGGTGTGTTACGGATGTAAAGAAGAAGGCCATATTTCTAAGAACTGTCCGAAGAACAATGAAGTAACAAGGCCAAGTGCACCATCAACGCTAAAGGAATTTCAGGATATCCTTGACGAAGCGATTAATAACACTAGGAAGTAGAAGTAAAGACTTGATACATGAAGATCAAGTTACGAAATAGTAATGTGAATAGTAACAAGTGGTTTAGCTTATTAGAGGCATAGTATAGGGTAAAATTGAACCTTTGTGTAATCGTTTCAAGGAAATAATATAAACCCTGGTTTTGTCATCTGATGAATGGAATTGTTGGTGTAATTTTTGAAGTTGTCCCAATCATCTGGAATTTCCATCACCAACCATGTTGAAGTAGAGTTGATCATTGAAGATACGCATGAAAGAAGTCCTATTAGAGTCTAGGAAAGTTTTATGATTAATTCGACACATTCGTATGTGTTAAATTGTTTTGTGATTTTAGGACTTGGGGATTGCGAGACAGTACATGGGACAAGTATGAGTAGGTGTGAATAGTAGTAGAGATATATACTACTGGAAGCACAAGACTCGCACTTGGATCAGGGAAAGTCACAAGGTTACCAAGGAGCTATTATTTGATTTCGTCTTGTTCTAGTCTGTCGTTACCATCGTTTCAGTAATGACTAAGAAGATGATTGTTATTCCGACCCTAGTGACCATATCAAATTGAGTCCGACTACGATGAGTTTATTATGTGGTTCAGAGAACCAAGTTCGATGTAGCATTTGACTTAAGCCAGAAGATTGAAGTGAAAGATGATCAAAGCGATCAATAGAATTATCGCACTCATTGTTAAAGAAGTTGGTAGTTAGAAATAATACATGTTGAACTGTGATTGTATCACATTAGAACATGAAGGAAGGTATAGTTCGTTCTGAAATTTGTCCCTAGGAGATCTGAGTCTAAGTAGTGCAATATACAATGAGAGATCATTAGAACATGACCCATCGGTCTGTTACAAAAAATGAAGGAAAGTACTTATTCCAAGAAGAAGAAGGAGTCCTCAATAAGGATTTATTTTGTAACTCGAAGGTTACGATTGAAGGTCCTATGGAGATCTGAAGCTTTTTAGGATTAGCTGGATATGATCACTGATTTATCCAAGGCTTTTCTTCGATCGCGACTCCATTGACAGCTTTGACCCACAAAGGAGCTGTCTATACTTGGAATGAGAAGCATAGGAAATTTTCAGAAGTTAAAGAAGACGTTGTGTGAAGCACCGATTCTTTTGTCACCTGATGGAGTTGATGACTTCACAATTTAAAGTGATGCCTCTGGAATTGGGTTAGGTTGTGTTCTGACCAAAGGGATAAAGTAATAGAAAATGCATTGAGGCAATCGAAAGAGCATGAACAGAACTACCCCACTCATGATCTGGAGTTGGCAGTGGTAGTATTTGCCTTAAAGGTATGGAGAAGGAATTGAACATGAGACAACGGCGCTGGCTAGAGTTACTCAAGGACTACGACAGTAAGATACATTACCACCCTGGTAAAGCAAATGTTGTTTCCAATGCTTTTAGTCGGAAGGTAGATCTTAAAAAGAAAAAGCCAAGAGCATTGAGAATTGAAGTTGTCTTGACATTTATGAAAACTCAAGAGGAAGCTTTAGAGAAAAATGACCGAAAGGAGGAACGTTTGGGCAAAACGTTGGTGTTTGATACAAACGGTCAAGGACTGAAGGTATTCAAATATAGGATTTGGGTACCTAAGGCGGGAGGAGTAAGAGATATTCTGATGGATGAAGCTAACAAAACCATGTACTCGATTCATCCCGACAGTACGAAAATGTATAGGGATCTAAAAACCTATTACTGGTGGCCGACAATGAAGCTCGATGTTGCAAAGTATGTGGCCGAGTGTGTAACTTGTGCTAGGGTTAATGCACAACATCAGAAACCGTATGGGAGTTTAGAACCTTTGCCTATACCCATGGGAAAATGAGAAGACATCACTATGGATTTTGTGACTAAAGTGCCCAGAACAAGGAACGGTCATGACATGATTTAGGTGGTCTTTGATCGCTTCACTAAGAGTGTGCATTTCATAGCAGCCAACGAGAAATGGTCTTTGGATAAATTTGTGAATTCTTACGTGAAGGATATTGTGAGGCTTCACGGTGTTCCGTTATCGATTGTATCCTATCGTGACAACCGTTTTACCTCAAGGTGTTGGAGGAGTCTGTAAGAGGAATTGGGTACCAAGTTGTGTTTGGATATAGCTTACCATCCACAAACCAATGGTCAGAGCGAATAAACGATTCAAACATTGAAGGATATTGTCACACCCCAAAACCGAGAACGGCGGAAACGTTCTGGGGCGGAGGACGTCATGTATAATATCAACAACAATGTAAAGTAGTAAACAAGCAACAACATCATCCATTGCATTAATAATTATTATACAATTATATTCTGTCAAATTTTGATAAACACTAAAGCATAAATCAAAATGAAAGATAAGTCTTGAACAAGCTCCATCTTCCTTTCTCCTTGCATCAGTACCTGTCTATGATGACCTGAGGATACAAGTAATTTTGAAAGCGAGTATCAGCTTTGAATCTGGTGAGATCATAAGTATTTAGTGTCTTAATTTGTATGTAAGAATTTGTAAGTCTATGTATTGTAAGAATTTGAAAGTGTATATGAATTGTAAGTGTTTGAAAAACCCAAGAATCCCTATGATTCCTTCTAGTATATGAAGGTGTCTTCTACCAAGACGTAACTGTTCTGTGTGTGTGTCTCTTGTAAGAGTAAGAGTAAGTAGTTTCCAAAGTATAACTATCATTATCCAAAAATATAGTTTGTACATTTATGTTTAAGTGAGGTTATCACTAAAAATATGTAATGGGAAAATTAACATAGTACTACAACGTAGCTCTAAAAGGACTACTACCGTACTAACTACCTTAAACCGGATTTTTGGCTAAGGCACTATGTGATAAATTGCACCATACTATCGACTGATAACAACGACATACGAATGGTCGTAATAACGGAATGACGTTTGGCACTCGCAGACCTGCAGTTCCCACTGTAGCTAGCAGCAAGGTGTAGGATAGTCAATCCAGTATAGATCTATACACAAACTCATACTATAGACTGGTTACAACGACAACGTATAGTCGAAAATAAGGTATGACGTCTGGCACCCGCCGACCTGCAGGTCCCACTGTAGCTAGCAGCAAGGTGTAGGATAGTTAATCCATTATAGATCTATACGCAAACTCAACGCTCTCCCTCCAAGAGAATTCTGGCTACAACTCGGGCCATGACATTTAAGGCATGCTCCGATACAGTGGATCACAATTGTTAACGTATTAATGTATATGTAATGTACTGTTCTAGCTGTAATGTACGTGCTCTCTACCTAGCAAGCATAGTAATGTAATCATTCTAGTATAGTTGTATATGTTCTCTTCCTAGTATAGTTGTATATGTAATGTACTGTACTGTTCTAGAAAGTATTGACTCATGAATGAACTGACTCATTGTATGATATCGCGTTCTAGTAATTGTTCTAGTATCTTCCTAAACTACCCATATGGTAGTTTACTAGTAATCTATCTGGTATGTATGGTCATGGATGTATACCCTTGCTACCCAAGGGCATGGGATGAACTGGAAGGACCTTTTATGACTATATATGTACACATGATATATAACTAATATTTAAACGACCTTCGGACGAGTACCCGATATCCCACCAGACCACATCTCAAGGCGCGAAAAGGAAATAGGGTGGATAGCCTTCCTAAGTTTTTTAAACATTTCTTATATAACTATACATATAGAGGCATGCAATTTATATTATAAAAGCATAAATAATTTTTGTAAGACATTTGAAACATAAATATTATTTTAAGAAAAGATCGACTTGATGTCGATCTATAAAACAATTTGAAGGCATAAGTATGATAAAACAATTTTGAGTATAAGGAAACATTTGTTTGAAACACAGTTGTAAATAAGTTTGAAAGGTAATGTACCGAGTAAGATGTACAGTGTAATAAGTAGTTTAAAACATATAAAATGTTTATAAAAAATCATTTGAAGGAAACTGTTTGCTAAAACGGCTAATGAGTAGCCAAATCTTTTGAATGCTGTATTTTAATCACATGTGATTGATGTAATAACTAGCGTAATTCTACTTATTAATCGCATGTGATTGATATAATACTAGAATGATTCTACTTGTATTCCCCCCCTCCCTCCATAAAACATTTAAAAGTAGTTTAAAACATTAGTTAAGGGGTATGAACTCACATGAAAGTTTGAAGATAGCGAGATGGAAAACCGGGCAGAGTTTCGTCTCGGGAAACGGATTTTTCTCGGGATTCTCGGGAATCTCGGGAGTAAAATCGACCCTCGGGACTTGAGCAAAAAGACCAGAGCTTCGGGTTTGAACGGGCACGGAAATCGAGGCAAGATCGTGAGAGAAAGAGAGAGAATGAGCCAAATTTTCGAAAAGCCTCGCATCCCTTTTATAGGGGTGCTGAACTGCCTCGGTACGCAGCGCGTACTAGGGCGTCATCGCTTACGTACTTCGGATGGGAGGGCGGGTCGGATGGGACGGCGGGTAGGATGGGACGGGTCGGTTGCTTCGCATAGGGCGACGTGGACGATCCGAGGCCCTTGATTCGAGTACGCGGGGCATACGAGGGTACGCAGGGCGTACTCCGGTCCTATCTGCTGACTCCCCCTTCGGATATTACCAAGAATTTACATTTAAATTTATATTTATTTTAAATAAACTTCTAAAATTCGTATCTCCTTCATACGAACTCCGTTTTCGACGTTCTTTATATCAACGCGTAGGTGAGACTAAGATCTACAACTTTCGTTTAGATTCCGTTGGCAAATTATGAAATTATTTTTATTATTTATTTATTAAAATGACGTGATTAAGGAATTTCTTCAAAAATTCATAACTTCTTTATCCGACGTCCGTTTTCGCCAGACTTTTTACCGCTGAAATACCATTGACGAGACCTTCGATTCTCGTTTAGGTCATTCCGGCCAAAAGTCGCTCGATCTCCGATTCGAGTTTTTAGCTGTCTATTGCTAAGCTGAACTTGGAAAAATCATAACTTTCTCATACGAAGTCAGATTTGGACGTTCTTTTTATGTACGCTCACGGTTTGAGGTTATCTATAACTTTCATTTAGATACTTAAGGCTAAAAACTATTGTATTGAAACATCGCGTTTTTCGTTTAATCGGTGTTGCCGGTTTTGCCGAGAATCTTCGGTTGGTCATAACTTCTTCGTTATAACTCGGATTTTAAGGTTCTTTATATATACGAAAACCTTGATACGATTCCTACTACTTTATTTAACCCAAATAAGATTTTAGGAAAGTTATATTTTGACCTAAATTTGATTGGTTTTACATTACATTATCTCGAAATATCGGGTTGTCACAGATATGCTGAGAGCATGTACCCTGGAATTCCAAGGTAATTGGGATGAACATTTACCTTTAGTAGATTTTTCTAGGGTAATAGTTTCAACTCAAGCATCAAGATGGCACCTTATCACGCTTTGTATGGGGAAAAGTGTTGAATGCCATCATGTTGGCTGGAAGCTGAAGAAAAGAAGTTTATGGGAGTTGAAATAGTCCATTAGATTGCAGAAAAGTTGTAAGTGATTAGGGAAAAGGATGTTAGCTACTCAAAAGAGCTATGCTAACAAGAAAAGACAATCGATGTCATTCGAAGTTGGAGATTCAGCTTCACTTAAAGTCTCATCGTGGAAGGGACTTATAAGGTTTGGTAGAAGGGGAAAGTTGAGTCTAAGGTTTATTGGACCATTTAAAGTTCTTTAGAGGATCAGGAATCAAGCTTAAAAGATCGAATTACCAAAAGAACTAGAGAGTATTCGTAACACCTTTCATGTGTGTTATTTGAGAAAGTGCACGGGGGTGTGCCCGACATAATTCCCATTTCTGAATTAAGGTTGGATGAGAATAAGAGGTTAATTGGAGAACCTAAGGCAATGGTTGACCGTAAGACTAAGAAGTTGTAACGTAAGATAGTCGATTTAGTACCTGTGCGTTGGAAACATATAAATGGGCCAAATCCCACCTGGGAAACGGAGACTGACATAGTGAGTCGCTACCCGTAGTTGTTTGTCGTTGTGTGATTCCGGGGACGGAATTATCCTAAGGGGGAGAGAGTTGTAACGCCCGTGTTTCTAGGCTAGGCATTAACATTGACATAATGGTCTAGGTTAACCTTTTTAATTCATTAAGAAGAAATGAAAAGGAATTATGTGAATTTTATGTGAATTATGTGTGAATTATGTGTTTTATGCTTAATTATTAAGATTTAATTAATTAAGAATAAAAATGATCATCAAAAATTAATTTTAGATAAAGCCGATATCTATTAAGAAACTTGTAGTGGGCGTGACAAGGATTACGGATATATAAAGAATGCTGAAATCCGAGTTATAACGAAGAAGTTATGACCTGTCGAAGTTTCGCGATAAACCGGCACGGTGCCGAATATCATAAAAAGTGAGTTTTTGATAAACTACTTTTTAGCCTTAGTGATCTAAACGAACCCTAGTGCAGGTCCAGTGGCAACATCGGAGCGGGTCCGAGCTGACTTGGGAACCGGAGCGAGAGATGCGTGAGCAGCATCCAGAGTTGTTTGCGGAATGAGACTTCGAGGACAAAGTCTGATTCTAGTGGGGGAGAATTGTAACATCTGGACTCCCAGGTATCTTATTTTATGCTTTAATATTTAGTTTGCAAAGAGAGACTCGGCGAGTAGGCGCTCAGACTCGCCGAGTAGGAGCGTGGTTGGTCGGACTGATTTAATGGCGGACTCAGTGAGTCCATTCGTGGACTCGGCGAGTCCACGTTGTTTAATGAAACCCTAATCCCCGGGGTTTGAGACCTATTTAAAGGGGATTATAGCCACCATTTGCGGCTACCAGACCCTTGAGAGAAACCCTTATTGTGCTTGAGCGTTTGTGACAGAGAAGAAGCCATTATTGGACCTTGGTTGTTTTGTTTTGCAAGAAGAAGTTGATTCTAGATTGGAGGAGGCCAAGGAGGTTGCATATTCGTGGATTTCAAGCAGAGGGCATCATCTTTAAGGTAGCATATCGACCCTGTTTCTGTTTTGTCAAAGCATCCATGGATCTAGTTTCCTATGCCTTTTACTGGGTTGATTTGTTGAGAATAATGTCCCTTATCATGTTTAGACTTCAGATATGGACCCATAGTGGTCCAGAGAAGGTTATCCATCTTGCTTTATGTTGGGTTATGGAAGAAATGAACTTAGAGTGTTGTATTTCGAACGAAATCACCAAGTAGTGTCATTTGGACGTTGCATGTGTATCATGTTCCAACCTTTACGTGTTTATTGAGCTTGGGGAGGTTAGATCTATGGATTAGAGGAGCAGATTTGACCTTAGAAGGTCATTTGAGTTTGAGCATGGCTTGAAATCGCCGAGTCCAAGAATAGACTCGACGAGTAGGATGGGTTTTCCCCATAAATCACACAGATGGTAACTCGCTGAGTTGGGGAAGTGACTCAGTGAGTCATTTGGGATTTTGTGGACGTGAGTTCATGACTGAACTCGCCGAGTCACAATAGTGCACTCGGCGAGTCTGGTCAAAGGGTTAACCGTTGACTTTTGTTGACTTTTAGGGTTTGGTCAACTTTAGAGTATTTAAGCCTTAAGAGAGGTAAAATGGTCTTTTACCCTCCTGGGAGTACTAAGAAAGGGAATGGTCTAGCCTTGGGAAATGTGTTGATGTCGAGTGTTTATTTTCGTATGATTAGGCGGAGGCTAGATCCCATTTCATGGAGTCCGAGATTGTAGTCACGGAGTTACACGAGGTGAGTCTTCTCACTATACGTTACCTAGAGTGGTATTATGAGTTGACCGGAAGGTCTTATGTGCTATGTATGATATTGTGTGCCATATATGCGATTATGTGATATGTGTTGTATGTATGATATATATTTGTATAGACCAGACCGAAGGGTCCAACGATTCAGACCGGGTCGGAGGGCCCAACAAGCTATGACCGGACCAGAGGGTCCAACGACCTACGGGACCGGAGGGTCCCGCTGAGACACATCGACCGGAGGGTCGTACAGTAGCCTCAAATGACGTATGTGTTGTATGTGGTATTTTGGGGGACTCACTAAACATTTATGCTTACAGTTAAGGATGAGCAAAAGGACCGAACCGGCTGGAACCAGCTCGAACCGGACCCGGCCCGGGAACAGGCTTCGGCCAAAATCAAGAACCGAACCGGCCCTGCGGTTCTACCGGTTCTGGTTCTTGTCGTGTCTTAAAATGTTGGAACCGGTCCTTGAAAAATAGCATCATATGGTTCCGGTGTTTGCCGGTTCTACCGGTTCCGGATATATCGGTTCTGGTTCCTACCGGTTCCCGGTTACAAAAATCCACAAAAATAACATACCGGTCTCGACCCGACCGGTTCCATCGGGTACCGGTTCCGGTGCCGGTTCCGGTTCTGGTACCGGTTCCGGCTGGTTCCCCGGCCCATATGCTCATCCCTACTTATAGTTGTTGTGTTATGTGTTTCAGGTACTAGCGAGGACCGTGGGAAGGCGCCGACATGACCCGTACACATAGAGAAGGGATTTGATTTTGTGATCTTGGGATATGTTATGATTTGATAACTACTGTTGAATACTTTTGAGAATGTTTTTATATAAATTTGGTTGTTGAAAAATGAAAATTTTGTTTTGAAAATCTCGTCCTTACACCGCATGTCACCCCGTGTTCCGATCTGCTGATGAGTCCGAAGTGGTCCAATAAAGATCCGACGCGTGTGCCTCGGTGGCGAGCCCTCGCGTGCGAGACGTGTCAGACGCGTGTCTTCCTCCGGATCCGAGCACGTGCCTTCGCCTCCTGATGCCACCTACCCTCGCTGTTGACTCACTTTCTCAGCCGACCTTCGGATCTCCCCTATAAATAGAAGGGTTGCGAGATCTTCCGGCTACTTTTGGAAAATTCTCATTTTTCACCCCTTTTTCAATATTTTGGCTATTTTCACATACCACGAAGCCCCGAGATCATTTCCAACACCCGAAACACGTCCCAGAGTGCCCGAGAAGCCCGGAAAATTTATCTTTTCGGTTTCGAAGCCCCACCCTCGCAGATCCCGGTTTCTGAATAAAACTCCTGGTTTTATTAGAAACAATCGTTTTAGGCAACGAAGTGCTGCCCGGTTATCATTAAATCATGTTAGTGTTTAGTTACTTTCATCTTACACATAGATATGAAGTATTTTACATAAAATACGTGTTGTGTGGATTGTGTGTTTATTTGAGATGGGTGTTGAAGGAATGATTTATACAGGTTTTTAAAGAATTTAAACTGTATATGTATTTTTATCTACGAAAAATGTTGGGTAAAACATGGGTAGATGAAATAGTGGGTATGATGAAAGGTGAGTTAGATAAAGGAGATGATCAGTAATATTGATCATGAGTTGAGGGAGAGTGGTGAAATTTGAGAGAATCACTTACCCAAAATGTTGGCCCCCGTCATTCAGCAGAGTATGGATGACAACCATGGACTATTCCAGACAGTCTGTGGAACACTAGCAGACCCGCAACCTATAGGTGTAATGAACACTTAGCACATGTTGAATAACCCATGGCAGCTATAGAATTAGTGTCCGTTGTATAAACCCCGGTGACGAGGTGACTTTGTGTCTATTCCTTAGGATGAATCCTTAGGGAGGAGTGATAGTTGATTCTTAGGGTAAACCCTTAAGAAATAAATAAAATAATGGGGTTTGGGATAATTCGGTTGATTGATTGATGTTTAAACATAATAAATTTATGTATTGTGACTTGAAAACCCTATATGCTCACTAAGCTTCCAAGCCTGACCCACTTAGTTGTTCATATTACAGGTAGAGGACCTCGAGCATAGTCGGATGATGATGATGAGTGATTTTGGATTATAGGCCAGCAGTTATAAATAATTGTTGTAAGGCTTATAATGTCTTGTTTATGCTTTTAATCTGTATCGGAACATGACATCCCGAGGTTTTGATATAAAAGGAAATGATATATTTCTTAAAGAAATGTTTTGACAAACTTTTATAATATTTTGTTTTGGGAACCAATTCCGCAACATCTTTTATAAAGATTTGTCTTATTTGATTTTAAAAAGCATAAATTAAATCGGTCTTTTCTGGCCGAGAAATTAGGGGATGTCACAGCTAGCATGGTTATAATAACTCACATGGGGTATTAACAATATATTTTGATTTACGGGGCTAACAAACATCTAAATGGTTATATATATATATATATATATATATATATATATATATATATAACTACTTTACGCTATTTCCTAGTACAATACAACAAGCATTTCAAGAAACATATATTTAAGCGATTTATGTAAATTATAACTATGTACTACTAACTTTAAGCACATAAAACTTATACATATCGGTGTCGATGGTTCTAAAACTACAACTCATCTGAAAGGAAAATATTGGATTTTCTAGAAAATACACTCTATCACGTCACTAGGAAAAACGAAACATTTTCTCATACAAAAGGCTTATGAACTCACCAACTTAATTTTTGACACTTTTTCAAACAACTTGTATTCTCAGGGAATCATTAAAATAGGTAACCACCAGCTTTTGAGGATGGGACGCTAAGACGTCAAGCAAATCTTTTGTCATCATATTGTAATTGACTTTCGAAACATATAATACTTACAATGATGTAACTCTTTCAATTATATTTATGATGGTTATGTTTGCTTTCTTTACTATTACTCAATTGTTATGATACTATACATGACGTCATCCGCCCCCAGACGTTTCCGCCATCTTGGTTTGGGTTGTGACACGAGGACACCTGAATCTTAATACAGAGAATCAACACCCACTCATAACTAAAAATAGTCGCTTCTAGAAGTGATTTACCTATCATCATCTGTCTGGAACTAATCTGAGAACAACAATCCAACACGAACTGACAAATCTCCTGACAGCTGATACTTAACTCGAGAATCCCAGTTCTCCCCCACTTAGGGTTCTAACTACCACTCACTGGTTTGAAACCAACTAACAACACAAACTAGCTCAACCAGGTACGATCATTCCTGACCATGAAATGAATATCGTACATAGAATGATCCTCCCGATACGGATCAATCGAATCCCAATAGAAACATGAATTTTAGCTGAGGACCTTTGAATTTCTCAATTATAACCACTTACAAAGCATAAGAAACTACTGATTTACGATTCAGTCATACCTTCCTTGCTTGCAATCCAACTACAATCCGACACCTGGCTTTCCCATCTCCCGAGAATAGGGCCTTTTCCCGCATTACAAGGTAATCATGCCAACTCAATCCACCTGTACACCCCGACGTTGACATCCTGCCACCAACCACTGCGACCAATGGACCCCGAGCTGAAAATACAACCGAACCTTGGAGCTCACAAGTCTACTCACACCTTCGAACTCGAAAAAACTGAAACGATACAACCCTTGCCATAGTTGATGAAATTCCAAACCATCAATCAATCATTCCACTTCTATCTGTAAAAACTTTAGCCGATCATAATCATCGCTCTCTACCGGAGTCCCACAACTCGCATACTCGGCCTCGAGAAAAATCCCCGAAGCCTCAAAACAAAACACACTAGGTCTACACCAAACAACCCGAATCCATAATGCTACTAGGCTCAAAACAGATACCAGGTCCATCTCTATGCCTAAGCAGCCACAACAAAAAGATTGACAGGGACAGAACCACTGTTGCGAACCATGGTATCCAACCATGCTATCTTCCCTGATCAACCCTTAGAATCCCCGATATTTTCCTTGATTTGAGTATGGATCATGTGCTTCCAGTAGTACGGGCCCAATACTACCTTCCACACCTATCCACACTTTCTGCAAGAATCATCTCGGGTCCTCCAAGACCTAGTAAGAAAATACTCTTGAAACCTACTTAACAGCGAAACAACTGCACTAAATACTCCATAGGCTATCCAAGGATTCCATACTTCTCTTCCATCAGCTTCTAAAGAACCCCTGGAAATGTCAATTAGCCATCTTATGAATACAATCACACGCGACAAAGCTCAGATAATCCTTTGAGTAACAGACTCTTCCTTACAACGGTGAAGACTCAGACGAGAGTTGCGCAATAGAGTCAACTCCGTCACTCTGAGATTATCTAACCTTTTTTACATGTGACTTGACATATTCACTTATTGGCTAATCCACATCATTCATGAGTTCCACAAAGCACAAAGCAAGCAACATTCGTGCAGAGGAGCCGTCTGGCACTAAAACACAATGAAATCAAACAGATCCTCTTCTGAAACTCCCGATCTCCAACTCTCAACATCTCGGGTGCACCTCTATCCTGGTCTCACTCTTCCAAGAGTGGCTATTCATTCCTCACATTTTCCCGCTATACACTACACCCACTCTGAGAAAACTATTGCCCATCATCCAACAATGCGACCGGCCAATGGACCCCACACGACTCACCAAACCGTTATTTCCCACACGACCCTCCATTGGTGCCAGATGACTATCGCATGAATACAATCAGATGACCTAAAGTTTAAACAACCATAGGATAAAGATTCAATCCCATAAAGGTTAGGACTCAGACAAGAGTTGCGCAGTAGGACCAAACCCCTCATGCTAAGATCATTTAAGCTATATAGCATGCAACTTAGCGTATTCACTTAATAGCCAGTTCCCACGAGAAAGAGTCACACAATAGCCAAAAAAGAGAACTCTATAGCAACTAAGGCATCATATAATCAGGCAATTCTATCATGCAATTCCTGAAGATCCCTAGCCTAACACTAGCATGTTGTTCTATCATACATAACAAAACATAATCTCAAATAAATGTGTGGTAACTTTAGGGTCTACTTACTGGCACCGACTAATCGTACACATCGCATCCTCCTTGATTATTTTGAAAACCATTTGAAAATTCTTTTTGAAAACCCTTTTCCTTAGTTGGAGACTGGATTCACACGAATGTTCCTCCAATTTACTCAAACCAAGGCTCTGATACCAACTTGTAACATCCATAAAATTTCAATAAAATTTCAACTTTTCAAAACAACCCATTTATTAAAGAGGTGTTTACAAAAACCATTATTTCCAAAACATATATTTAAATAAGGAATCATTTACACATAGTTTTGAAAACATTCACAATATTAGAGTATCCCAGAAGCCATAAGTTCCAAAAAAACACGAGGATGTGTAAGGTCACACATTCACCTTGTCACTACCCATTGAAATACCAGAAATCATAAACCAAAATTGTAAGCTAGAAGCTTAGTGAGTTCCCCCAAAGTACCATCACAACATACACTCATAAACATAATACTAAACAACATGCATACAAAGCCGTCAACCTGTCTGGACCGCTCACAGAACCTTCAGCATGTCTGGACCGCCTCATCGGGCCTTCATCCTGTCTTGACCGTTCTCCGAGCCTACGGCCTGAATGGTACGCCCTGCTGGCCTTCAGTCTATCTATGACGTCGTAGGTCTATTAGCCGTTAGTAATAAGCAAGTCCGCCTCAACCCTACCATACACACGATCATATCAACATACACATAACATATCAACAGGCATATAACATACCGATTCAAATATTATCGGGTTTGGTGACTGACAGCACAAAGCATTATAGTCTCAACCCAACCATACTACTCATGCACATGCGATCGATAAACATATAGCCAGAACAGATAACAGGAAGATCTAACAAACCACTAGGCATAACATTATCCTATCTACCAGGATACAAATCTAACAGATTACTACATCATGGAAACATCCAATCTACATGGATACCGATCAAACAGATCACTACAACATGGCAATATCCTATCTACCAGGATACCGATCTAACATATCCTTATAACATACAAGCATATGATAAACCAGGATAACAATCCAAAGGGCCGACATTGGTGCCTTCGACCCGCAAATACAGTGAGCAAAACTTACCTCACAAGCAGTGCCTAACTGATAAGATCCAACATCCAAATCTCAGGACCTAACTCAAATGCCTACAACCACCATGTGACCAATTCCATCAAAACTATCAAATACCGAAAATTCCCTCAAAAGTCAATCTTGGTCAACCATGGTCAAAGTTAAAGTCATTAGTCAAGGTCAACAGTCCATGTTGACCCAACTCGTCGAGTGCACCTGCCAATTCGTTGAGTTCCTATAGTATTCTGAGAATCGGGAAAACCCCATCTAACTCACCGAGCTAACTGGAAATCTCGCCAAGTTCCCCAGCTTAACACATTCAGTCCTTTTCCATCATGTCTAACGCTTTAAAATGTCGATCTAGTACCCAAGAGTTGGAAAACTACGTAAAGTTCCTAACTTTGCGTGCATGCATGTCACAAAGAGGCTCTAAAGCACAAGGAAGGCTTAATAAGGGACTTAAAGCATGAAGGAGGCCTAGAAATTAATAAAGCTTGAAACTTTAAGCCAAATGAGGCAACAAACCATCCAGATACGAAGTGATAACTCCATGAAATGCTCAACCCCATGAACAATCCAAAAATAAGCCAAATATGACACTAAACTTCCAAGGAAGAGATCTAAGAAATAGATAAGCAAGTTGTCGACTTTTTACCTCACAAGAACTACAATACTCAAAGAGTTTATGGGTATTAACCCTTCCCTTCAATCTAGACACTTCCAACATAATGTTCCTTCAAAAGAACACCAAAAGATCCAACTCTTCAAGCTCACACACTCAACTTGGGAGAGGGTGCATGAAATTAGGGTTTCTGGACAAAGGAGGCCAATAGGGAGGCCATCCATGGGACTTAAGGCCTTTAAATAGGGTGAAACACCCTAAAAATTAGGGTTTTTAATCAGTCGCCTACTCGTCGAGTTTTCCTCTCCAGCTCGTCGAGTTGGTCTGAAAAGATACGCGGCCCAAAGCCTTTAAACACATTGAGTTGATGCTATCAACTCAATGAGTTCCAAGGGAAACTTGCCTTTTTAATAAAAATTCTCTTACCTAGGAATCAGGATGTTACACATACACTCATGTGCTCATAGGATCCACATCTAAACTTCTAGGTACTCATCCTAGGTCCTTCATCGGCTACTACTACGCTCTATAAAATGTCTATGCTAATCTCGCTAAGGGTTCCGCATATACTGATTGTACACAACCCACTCGATAGGCATTCGAATAAAATATTCCACCCCAAATCCACAATCAGGAGAGGAAAAGGAAGTAGGGAAGTTAGGTGTTTTAAGGCTATAAATTCCTAAATTATGATTCACAATCTTAGTTTCAACCATTGCACAACATTCACAAGTAATCTCATACGCTACAAGGCATCACAAAGTTAGAAAACCCTATCTAGGAATTCCTAAGGAGTTTTAGCCTATCATATAACATGCATTTCTATCAGCTCATATAACAATAACTATAATACAATATAAAACACATACACGGATATTTCGGGAGATCACCTCCTTGAGCTCTGACTGACTATACATATTGCTTCCTCCGTTTTTTTCTTTTGAATTTATTCTTTTGGTAAAAGCGTTTTTATAAAACTCTCAGATCCTTAGTTTGAGTCTGGAATCCTATGAATCTTCATCCAATTCTCTCAAGCCAGGGCTCTGATACCAACTTGTAACATCCCTAATTTTACCACCAAAATCTTTATTTTTAATTTAAAAATATGTCATGTATTGTAAAAACCAAGTTAATAAAATCCTAAGTGTATCAAGTACAATCATCCGAAATAAGAGTACCAAAATACGGAAATCATAAAAATTTGATGAAGTGTAGAGTCAAGCCTTCATCTTCCCGTGATCATCCAAAGTATCTGAAACACATTTAATCCACAACTGTAAGCACGAAGCTTAGTGAGTTTCCCAAAATATCACATACAACATAGTTTAATGAATAATTATGGGTTTTAGCGATCCAAGGGATTATCAACAATCCTAATAGATTAACAGTACACCCTGTGGATTAACATCATGTTTCAGGTGTTATCAGCAACCATTGGGAATATCACTAGTCTTGTGGACTCATAGTTGTCCATGAGTTATCAACAACTCAATTTCACATATAACAACAATCAACAATTAAGACCTAACTGATCAATACACATACATTACTGCAAAGATAAATATAATGGGAAGACTCACCCCGCGAATAGCAATTAAAACAAAATAGCTCATACAGAAGGTATACTGGTAAAACGAGACACATCACAACAATAAAGAAGTACCATCTCAGTCTACACCCTACATCCCTAATTTAAACAAATGTCAACCATGGTCAAAAGTAAATGTTCAAAGTCATCCCCAACTAATTGTCACTTTGTGGCCACCCATTGGTTACATCGTGGTAGAGTTAGGACAAAATAGTCGCATAAACGCTCGTCATCACCTCGTGACACATAACCTATCACGTCGTGAGACCCGATATGAACAACTTAAAGCATTAAGCTCTTAATCCTTCAAATCTTCCAGAAGTCTTTCTCTAATCCAAAGGACGATAAAAATCATAGTTTTATAGACATGCATGACTAATGAGAGTGTTGAACAAAAATTAGGTCAAAATGAAGTGAAAATGAGGCCAAAACTCATGCATGAAATCCACAAGTCACTAATCTTCTAAATCTTGAACAAATATTCCTAAATGAGCCTCTAGAATTATTAAAGTTTCCAACTTTATGAGTTCCCACCATTCAAACTTCTTCAACCATTTAGAAAAGTGCACAAAACCCTAGGTTTACACTCCATGAGCTAAAAAGACATGAACTTAAGAACTTACAACAGTTGTAAAGCAACTCAAACTGATGAAGGAGACTTATTAGTTGAGATGACACACCAAAGATGCTTTTCTTATTCTTCTAAGCTTGAAATCACCAAAAGAAGCTAACAATAATTCAATGGAGGATTAGAGTTTAATTGGGAGGGGGTGAAGGGAGGTGATAGAGGTTGAGGGTGTGCAAAACCTAACCCCTCGCTTCCAAAAAATAGGGAACAAAACACACAATTAGGATTAGCCCTATGGGGCTATCATGTTGAGACCACATACTCTTCACGTCGTGACCCACGAGGATTAAAGCTTGTTTCGGCATCGATGGTCGCGTCTTGAGGGATCCTTCCTCATGTCATGATCATTATAAAATCCATAATTTTACATTTTTCATTGGACCAAAATCATAAATGAACCACTACCTAAAAATAGGTGATACATGAATTTCGTTTTTGACCTCATTTAAAATCCGTTTTGTGATAGTTTATAACTATTGCAAACTGCCTTGTGGTAGTTTTGAGACAGATAACTATTTTCTATCAATTTTAAGACAAAGGTGGTTTATAACCATTTTTTGGTCATCATTTTCTGGTATACTTGAAAATCATACCATCTAACATTCCTAGTTCTCGTCTCTCAAACTTGTGAATCTTATCCAATCGAAGATGCAGGACTACCACCCTAATACTTCCATTGGAAAGTGCATTATTCTTACAATTTCAAGTGCTTTCTTACACCAAATTCTAAAATTTCATAATTTGAAGTTAAAGCAAATGTACAATCTCTCCCTTCTTTTAATTAATGTTGGTAAATCACTTTCTTAAAATAACTAATAACATTGGTCCGCATTCATCCCAAAACCACATACAATATATATATATATATATATATATATATATATATATATATATATATAGAGAGAGAGAGAGAGAGAGAGAGAATTAGGTTCAAATGTTTTCAATAAATATTGTGTGCCTCTAACAACCAATCAGAATAAAAACAAAAATAAATTCAATAATAAATCATAAAATTATATAATATTAATCTTGGCTACACTTAATTATGGTAAATATTTAAAACATTTAATATCCTTTAAATTGGGTGGATTTTTTTTATTAAATTAGACGTCTCTTTCATTACTATCACCATAAAAAAGCTAACTTCAACCACAGTCCTAAATCATTTAATTGTTGGCCACAAAACCTCAATGCCAATCTGTATCGCTAGTCCTCGACTAGTCGTTTCCACCACTCGCCTCCATCATGTTTGATTTTATGTCCAGTGAACAAGGAGATTGTTACAAACACCAGTGACCTCGCAGGAAGCTACCATTCTTCTTTAACTCGATGCAAGAATGACGACACGAAGAACTAAAGATGAGGTATATAGGCGTATTTGTGTGCGTATGAATGTATATGAAGATCATCAAGAAGGATTTGTAATCGATCTTGAGCATCGACCAACATAAGTTGATCAATTCAACAGGTCAGTTCCTTTCCAAGTTAGTTTAAGGTTTGTTAATTTTTCTTAAATGGCGAAGTCTTATTCTGTTACAGCCCCAAAAGTCGACTTTCTAAGTTTTTTTTAAATGAGTGGATTAATATAAAACTTTGGTTTTCTTGTTCCCTAAACTAGCACCTAGCTTCAAACTAAAACGACATCTGATTTTGCCCGCCAGCTGTTTGTTAAAATGCTTCAACTAAATATTTCATCCATTTATTTGCACATGATGTCCATTGGTAAGTCTTTATATCCATTTGAAATTACCTAATGTAGTTTTGTTAATATGGTTTGTGTTGGTCTAATGAGTTCTTTACTTTCTCTATTTTAGCTTTGCTTGTGGTTAGTTATTCCATAAACATGATGATTTACTTTTATTTCTTTGAATTAATTTCATACTCTTTAAAAATATTGAAAACCATTCTAGGAGAATATTTACGGTATCATTCTTGCAGAATAAACATGTTTTTTTAATAGCTATTAGACTCTAAGTAATATCCTGTTAGAATAAAATATATGTATTCTTATAGAATATTTTGTACTGTATTCTATCAGAATTTATTTGTATAAATGCATTCCGTCATAATGTCTTTAAGAATATTTGTTAATAGCAAGTATACTTGCTTAATTGGTAATACTAACGAGTAATTCATGTTATTCTTTCAGAATAGTTTGAAGAAGGAATTAATTATTAATCATAAAAGAGAAAGACTTGAAATTGAATTCAACAGCAAGTATATTTGCGAAGAATTACATTCATACGATAATACATCACATTTTCATAAGAATAGTTGGAATCAAGTGGATTATTTGGACCATTGAAAAAGATCAAGTGAATTTGTTCAATAATTGTATATTTAAGAATTCTATTTCTTAATAAATTTACTCATTTTTAATGATATTCTTTTAGAATCTATGTAACTATATTAAAATGTATAAGACTATTAGTATGTAAGACTATTAGTATGTAAGAATTCTTAATATGGTTAATTATCAAAAATATCTGAATTGGAACTATATTCAGTAAGAATAAAATCGAAAATATCATTACTAGTTTATGATTGACATTCTTTCAGAATAAATTTGGTTTATTTTAGAAAATTACCTTAGAATTAAAATTGAACTAGTTTAATAAATCCAGATTTTTAAAATTAAGATAATTAATTATCCCTAAATATCCGAAATTTTCCTTTTTTAATATATGTTAATTAACTAAAATACCCTTATGTTGAGATTTGTGTGATTATATGGTACATGTTACCCTATTGTAATATCCTAGACTTTCAGATCATGACCATTGATTTTATTCCGTCCGTTGGTCTGGATTTGTGCGTATGAGCACGCAATAGATGTTAGACATACTTGAACCTAGCTATATATATATATATATATATATATATATATATATATATATATATATATATATATATATATATCTTAACTATATTATTAAACATATTACACATTTCTTGAAATTTAAGAGGTACAATACCCACTACCTTATGTACAACTTATTATCCAGTACACTCATGAATCATTTATGGAATTAACTTGGCAATTAAGCAATATTTTTTATTCCTAGAATCTGAAATTACTCACTAAAACCCTAAATCAGTCGTCTTCATCGAGATTACCTCATGTTACCATGACTCTTCTTACGCATCTGTTACCACTACCATCGTCCGCTACACTGCTTCTCCTTCTTCGTAAACTACCATCGTACCAACAACATGTCTTCTATCTCTCTCTTTACTCTTTTCAGTCTCCGGTATCCCTATGTTACCATAACCCTTCTTACGCATTTGTTACCATCACCATCTTGACGTTGTCGTTACCACCACCGAAATCAACTACCCCGCTATGCCCTAACCTTATATCGCTGCCACCATCAATGCCACCGTTACACACCATTCAGTGGAAACCCTAACCTTAAGTTACCTCCACCATCGCCCCCCTCTCTTGCCCCTCTCTCCACAACCCTAACTGTCATCAACAACGAAGATGTGATGGAAAGGACAATGTTAAGCCATCATTTTCTGATTCACACACCAGCAGCACACCACTCTATCACTCATCCTCAAAGACGCCGCAATCTCCGATGCCCCCACATCTGCCGCTAACCACTGGCTAAGCGTTGACGGCCACCGTACTCCGACTCTATCATCGGTGATATGTTTCCTTCAACCAACTATCTCTATGTCCTCCATCTCAGCCCTCCTCAAATTGATTTACAATCACCAACATCAGAATTCATAGGTGGGGATGATGGCGAAAAGTTCTATTATGAAGAAAATAAAAAAGGGTTCTACCGAGTTGACCACATCAATCCGTAAGGAGGAAGCTGCTGATTTCCCGGTGAGTTTGTATTATCATGTTTAATACTTATAATCATGTATAAGAACCATTGCTATCTTCATTCAGATTTCTTGCATTTGTTCCAAAGTTTAATAAAGCTGTCGTCTTTTCTATGAAATTTTATTACCAGTAGCCCCAAGTTAAAATGCATCCCTTTGTTAATGATTCAGTCCTTTTTTTAGTTTATATGAAGGTAGTTGATTGATTGATTTGTATATGGTTTTTTATGAAATAGCCATTAGATGGTGGTCCAGCTCGAAAACTCCAAAACTGCCAACTATAGAAAACTCAGGCTTTAAATGCAAGAAGCCAAGAACATCAAGAACATGTAGGATTTGGAACTCTGCAATCCAGATTTTAATGTAGTTGTTCTCTTATTTCCTATTTCTTACTGATTTGGGTTTCTAGGTCATGTGATAGCCTATAATTTATACATTGAATCAATAGTCACCGAATTACATTCATGAATCATAAATTCTTTCAAATCCAAATGTGGTAACTTTATCATCATAAAAGACCACATAATATAATCACTATTTTACTATTTACTATTTTTAGTTTAATTTTTAGGTCGTGCGGATCAAGAAAGTCCATCAACCATTGATGTTAAGAAGCTAACCCCTTCTCATGTTATGTAGAAAATTGTAAGATTTACACCTCTTTCTCTTGCCTCTAATTAAGAAGCTAACCCATTTTCATATTGTTCATCCATGTTTTTATATTTATTTGATGTTGTTTTAGCCACTAGAAAGGGAATTTTGAATTATTTGATTTTATATGTATTTGATGTTGTAGGGACAAGCAGTAAGTGCCATCAATTACGTTTTGGTTAACCAAAGTAGTCATTGGAGCAAATGGATCTAGCAAGTCCACATTTTTCATGGTATGTGTTTTTATAGCCTATTTCATCCTGAAAACACTGTCAGGTCAACATCTCATTTTATCTATACCTTTATAATGTCTGACTTTTGTGGTTCAAATGGGTTATGGGTTTATATTTGAAGCTCAATCAAATTTAAATTTCTTGTTAAATTCATTAGAATTTTGTGCACCAAAACTTTTATATGCCTAAATTTGTCAATTATCTTGTGTATATAACATTTTAATACCTATTTTTTCCATGATCTTGATTGTTTCTAGATATAATTTTGCTGTTTTGCAGACTCATCTGAATTGGGAATGGTGGTCTAGAGCTGGGGGATGTAGGTTGCCAAGATCTAATAAGATTACAACCGATCTATATTGTAATTCCACACGTCTTTGCTTATTTTTCTGTAGTGATGATGTCCTGAATACTATCCAGGTAATTATCTACTTAGTATCGGTTTTATATAACTTTATAAGTTTCCTTTTTGCGTTTTTAACCTTATTACACGATGGTTGGGTTTTCTTTTATCCTTGTGTATGCAATTTTTTGAGGGAATATTCATGTGATAACATTAAAATCTTATTTGGTCAACAAAACATGTTCATAAGGTTATTTCATGATAACTGAATTTTCTTTTACCCATTATAGCAATATACTTACATGCTTTACTAATTAAGGCATGTCATATTAAATTTTACATATTGTTATTATTTGTAAGAAATATAAGCATGTAGATAATCTGAGTATATGATACAATTGCAATCAAAATCCAAAGTATTTTGTCATTTGTCTTTCTTAGATGTATGTAACCTGTAAGAAATATAAACACATAGATAATCATAGTTGCTGATGAGAAGCTTATATGTATGTAACCTATAATCAACACTGAATTTGTATCATGACACATGTGATTAATGCTCGGTGTGTATATGTGTCATGTGTGTCTTTTTTATCATTTTCTCTGTCTTTATCTTTGTTCCCTGTGCACATATGATTTGTGCATTTTCTTTTTTAATCTATGGTTCTTAAACTGTGACTCATCTTTGATTTTCTGGAAAATTGTCTTAAGTGATCAATAAATGCACCGTGGGACTAATTTTTAAAGAACTTTGAATGAACTTTGGTTCTTCAACTGTGACTGATCTTTGGCTGTGGAAAAATTTGATTTTCAAGGGCATTTTTTTTCCAAAAAATGGTTATTTAGTTATAGAAATATAAGTAATGAATAAGCTGAAGCATGGAAACTTTTTTTGAAGGAAGGAGTGTTTTGGGAGTTAAAGAAAAGTGGAAGAAAAACATGTGTAAAAATCATAATATCATTTTCTGGTCTGTGGGTTTTATGATTAAAATATTTATTTTTTATTTTGGAAAATGTCGATTACTACAAAATTATTTAGGGTTTCTTTTTTACAAAAGTTGTGGTACTTCTTTTCAGTCTATTTTATAAAAAGTTAGAGACTTTTTTTGCACGACTAACAAGTCAAAATGTAGGTATTTATCTTCCAGAATTGATTTTCTTGCACGACTAACTTTATCTGACATTATCCCGAGGATATAAAAAAGTGTTGCATGATTAATAATGTACAGATAATAATGTTCGTATACATTTGTAACAATATGAACTCTTCACTACTTATTCTTACTGATTTTATATTTGCTAGAATAACTCTTGTTGATAATTGTTTATATGTAGTAACTATTTGTGCAAAAGAGCTAATCACCTCTTGAACTATCTTCTAAAAAAACTATTCGCACCCGGCGCTTGGCGCGAGTAAACGGCTAGTATATATATATATATATATATATATATATATATATATATATATATATATATATATAGAGAGAGAGAGAGAGAGAGAGAGAGAGAGAGAGAGATTTTGAGAACACCTAAAATGTTGAGAACATGAGAATAGATCAAAACCTTCAAAATATTTAGATCAAGGGTTATTATTCAACACGTCACTTATGTACATTAGATAAAGTTTGAGCATAATATCTAAATTTTATATGGTAGTAAGGGATAGTTAGATCCATTTCCTTCCTATCAGCTATCAAGATATCAGGTAAATGATTGTTAGTGTAATCCATTTTCATTCATAATTTTTTGAGTGAAATCCTAGATCGTGTTCATCTTCTCTCTTCTCGCATTCTCTCCTCTCTAATTTCTTTAGCCACCACCGCACCATCGACACAATCATACTAGTACCACCTTCATCGCTTATTTTGCCCATCACTACGCCTCCAATGCAATCGGACCAGCACTATGTCTTCTTTTCCCCAATCTCCCCTTTTACGTATTATTGGCATCCAAATTAGAAAAAAAAATACAAGAAATTCATATAAGTTCTTCCTATCAAAAAGGTTTATGAAGCAAGCCCTGGATCATTTCCCCTAAATCCCTTTGCTGATTATCCAGTGATTGATGTAAAAGTATTGATGTAAATATTCAAGAATGTAAGGTTTGTTTCTGTGATTTGTTACATCCATAACTTCTTAATCGAAAATCTGCATGTGGGTGTTTCTAATTTCACACTTTATGCATTGTTTTTAAACTAGGAAAAAATTCTATTGATTTTCTGATTGAAAACAAGTTTTGTTGACTCTCAAAAGTGTAAAAAAGTAAATTGAGCATTATTAATATTATTTTTAACAGGTTCTGAAAGCCAACTTGTGTGTTCTAAATGTCAAAATCTTCTTTATCCAATTGGAGCAACTTCAGTTTGTTGTGTTGTTTGCAACTTTGTCACCGTTTTTCCTCTTCCTGTTATGCATAAAAAGTTAGAACTAGTATGTAACATTGTCAATTTTTTTCATTTTTTGTTTATTTTTTACTAAAGTAAATGGATTATACTCTAGGTTATAGTTGTTAATTAGAACTAGTATGTAGTTTTTGATGGTTTTTGGCCAAATGAACATTCCTATGTGCACATGCAAACCCTAATGCTTGGACCTAGGTTTCTCTAATTAAACATGCTTTCAAACCAAGACTTCTAATGACTAATTAGATATAAGAACAATATAAAATCAGATCTAGAAGTTTACCTTTGAACCTCTAGTTTGATCTTGTTGTTTTGGAGCTCTAGAGTCACAATTGTCACTCCTCTAATGGCTTACAAACACCAACTAGCAAAGAGGATGATTTGAGAGAGAGGAGAGAGGAGAAAATCGGCCAGGGTAACCTTCCAATAGAAGAGGTGCCGATTTCCCTTGCCCATGGGGTCTATTTATACTTGTAAGGCTCTTTGAGTTTCACTCTAAAACCCTAGCTGGATAACTATTACTCAAAGCAATCCAAATCCTTACCTTAGATAATGCCTTGGACGAATTTGAGGCTTATCCTAGCCCTAGAAATCGTCCAACCTCTATCCAAGAAGAATTTACAGCCCAAAGTGTAACTATCAACCAATTGAGAGTTTATACCCTCTTATTTAATTAATGTCTTTAAGTCACCAAATTAATACTAATTAATCTATGACTTATATTAATCAAATAACAATATTATTATTCATTATATTATTCTCATAATATATTAATAATATTTATTCTCTCATAATAAATCATCCTGTCAAGTTGCTATGGTGAAGGCAACCCAAAAGGACCATGCACAATCGGGTCAAATACTTGCCTAATATAGTTGCAGCCTTAGACACTATTCCAACAGTCTCCCACTTGGATAAGTCTAGTAACTATATGCACAAGTACAATTCGATTTGCAATCGTAGCTCTGAAAGACGCTGTCAAACTCTGATCTAATCAATCTTGTCCTTTAGATAAGGGATCGTACAGTCCTCTGTTAGATATCATGCTGACAATTCTATGGAATGATTAGTCAAGCATTTAGGTTTCTCGATCTCTGATTTATTTGACATAGAACTTAATCGAACACATCAATTCAGTTCTGACCGGGCCCGACACATAAGTCAAATCAAATCATCGAGCGGCCAAGATATCGCTTTTAACCTCTTAGGATAAAAGTCACAGATAAACTTCGACTTATATGCATTTACTTATTCATTAATCAACTATACACAACAATGCGTTTTATTACACCGAGTTACTGATGCGTTTTCGCATTATCAATGTACAACCAATTAACAAATAACAAACCATATATCTAGGTTTTAAGACTATATGATATTAGCGTCTTGCGATCACCCTTTTATATCATATTCCATTAGGTGATTCCAGCAAGCGCGGGTTTGTTCCAATGCTCAAAACTAGTTCATAAGCACTCATGAACGTCGCAGCAATCTTTTGCTATGTCTAATACCATTTAGACAATCTACGCACTAATTCACAACAATCTTCATTCATATCTACTTCCAACATATGAACGATTGTGGACAATTTGAATAATTCGATTATTATTAATAAACTCAATTATTCTGGAAGTCAAAACATGCAAAGTGAAACAATAGCTAAACAATTAACATAAGACAGTAACATTACTCATAAATGAAACTCCTTTATTTAATCATCAAATGTTAATTACATTTATCTATTACACATTTCTAATACTATCTAATCTATGCTAATATCATCCTTCAGCCCAATACTCCTAGCATGCTGCAAGTGCTTAACCCTACTTAGTCCCTTCGTAAGAGGATCTGCTGGGTTATCTTCTGATGATATCCTCTTCACTATGAGTTGTCCTTCTTCTACACGATGTCTAATAAAGTGATATTTTCTATCGAGATGACGAGATCTACCATGATCCCTCGGTTCCTTGGTCAAGGCAACCGCTCCTTTATGATCACAGAAAATCTCCATGGGCTCCTTTATGGCGGGTACAACTCCAAGATCACCAATGAAGTTCTTCAACCATATTTCCCCCTTTAACGCTTCACTCGCTGCAATGTACTCTGATTCGCACGTTGAATCAGCTACGGTTTCCTGCTTGGAACTTTTCCAAGTTACTGCTCCTCCATTCAGGGTAAAGACCCAGCCCGACTGCGAACGGTAGTTGTCCCTGTCGGTCTGAAAGCTGGCGTCATTATACCCTCGTACCTTCAAGTTATCACTCCCTCCAAGGACTAAGAACCATTCCTTCGTTCTCCGAAGGTACTTAAGGATATTCTTCACCGCAATCCAATGAGCTCTACCAGGATTCCCTTGATATCTGCTAACCATACTCAAAGCAAAGGCTACGTCAGGGCGAGTACAAGTCATAGCGTACATGATTGAGCCAACTGCGGAAGCGTATGGTACTCGGCTCATTTCAGCTATCTCAGCTTCAGTACTTGGACTTTGAGTCTTACTCAACTTGGCATTGCTTTGTATCGGTAATTCTCCCTTCTTTGAGTTCTCCATACTAAAACGTTTTAGTACCTTCTCTAAGTAAGTGTTCTGACTAAGTCCTATTGGTCTCTTACTTCTCTCTCTTACTATCCTTATTCCCAAAATATAGGAAGCCTCTCCGAGGTCCTTCATAGCGAAGCACTTCCCGAGCCAGGACTTAACCTCCTGCAGAGTCGGGACGTCGTTTCCTATGAGTAATATGTCATCGACATATAGAATGAGGATTCTTACTATACTCCCACTGGCTTTGACATATACACACGATTCATCTTCACTTCGTACAAATCCAAACTCTTTGACTTTCTCATCGAAACAAAGATTCCATCTACGAGACGCTAGCTTTAGTCCATAAATGGACTTCTCAAGCTTACACACTCTATTCAGATGCTTTGGATCCACAAACCCCTCTGGCTGAGCCATGTAAACATCCTCAGCCAACTTCCCGTTAAGGAAAGCGGTCTTGACATCCATTTGCCAAATCTCATAATCATGAAATGCGGAAATAGCTAGCATCCCTCTAATAGACTTTATCTTCGCAACTAGTGAAAAGGTCTCATCATAGTCAACTCCGGGAGTTTGAGTAAAGCCCTTCGCAACCAATCGCGCCTTATACGTGTGTACTTTTCCATCCACTTCGGTCTTCTACTTGAAGATCCATTTGTACCCAACGGTCTTACGTCCGGGTACATTATCAACCAAATTCCAAACTTGGTTATCATACATGGATTGGATCTCGCTATTCATTGCCTCTTTCCATTTCGCAGACTCTGGGCCTGCCATGGCTTCCTTATAGCTATTAGGTTCATCAAGGTTTATTAGTGTACTATCACTAATATATGTGTCCCCTTCGGTAGTAATATGAAAACCATACAACTGGGGTTGAACTCTAACTCTTTCGGAACGTCTAAGAGGTAACGATACGTCAATCGGTTCAACCGGAGTTTCCTCCTCGGGTTGAGTGCCAGCGGTAGAGGTTCCTTCATCTATCGATTCTTGAATCTCTTCAAGATCGATTTGCCTCCCACTGTCTCATTGGCTTATTATTTCTCGCTCTCGGAAAACTCCTATCCTTGCAACGAAGACTACATTGTCCTTCGGTCTATAAAAGAGATATCCAAAGGATTTCTGCGGGTAGCCGATGAAAATACATCGCTCACTACGAGGTTCGAGCTTGTCGTGAGTATCTCGTCTTACGAAAGCCTCACAACCCCAAGACTTGATATGTGCCAACAAGGGAGCTTTCCCTGTCCACATCTCGTGAGGTGTTTTAGCAACCTTTTTAGTAGGGACTCGGTTAAGGATATGGGCGGCAGTCTCTATGGCATACCCCCAAAAAGAGATAGATAGTGAAGCACGACTCATCATAGAGCGAACCATGTCCAACAAGGTTCGATTACGCCTTTCTGCCACACCATTCAATTGTGGTGTCCTAGGTGGCGTCAATTGTGAAACTATTCGACACTCCTTGAGATAATCGTGGAATTCAAGACTTAGGTACTCTCCTCCTCGATCGGATCGAAGCATCTTGATTTTCCTGCCCAATTGATTCTCCACTTCATTTTTGAACTCTTTGAACTTTTCAAAAGTTTCTGACTTTTGCTTGATTAAATAGATATGCCCATATCTACTATACTCATCGGTAAAAGTCACGTAGAAGCGGTTCCCATCCTTCGTGGTTGATCTAAACGGTCCACATACATCGGTATATATTAGGTCCAATAGACCATCACCCCTTTCGCAAGAACCAGCGAAGGGTGACTTAGTCATCTTTCCAAGCAAACAAGACTCGCATGTGTCATGTTCCCTAAGGTCGAATGACTCCAACACTCCATCCTTTTGGAGTTGGGCTATGCGTTTCTTGTTGACATGTCCAAGGCGACAATGCCACAAGGATGCTTTATCCATACTATTGGAAGAATCTATGTTCAAAACATCATTTCCTAAGTTATCTACAATCATAACAGTTTCATAAATTCCATTACATGGTATAGCTTCAAAATAAAAGACACCATTTAGATAAGCCAAAATAGAACCATTCTCATTATTAAAAGAAAATCTAAAACCTTGTCTAAACAAACCATGAAATGAAATGATGTTTCTAGCCATTTCTGGCGAATAGCAACAATTGTTCAAATCTAAACTTAAACCATTCCTAAGCACTAAAGAATACGCTCCAATCTTGGTCACAAGTGACGATCTTCTGTTCCCCATGATTAGATTTATTATTCCAGCCTCCACATCCCTATTTCTTCTTAGTCCCTGCACATTAGAACAAATGTGGTAACTACAACCGGTATCAAGAACCCAAGAAATAGCATGAGATGAATCGTTAGATTTAATTGTGTATATACCTGCGAAAGACGGCTTGATCTTTCCTTCCTTGATGGCTTGTAGGTACTCTGGGCAGCTTCTCTTCCAATGTCCTATCTTGTGGCAGTGGTGGCACTCTGCCTCCTTTGGGTTGGGGCAGAGCTTAGCAAGGTCAACTTTGGTCCCACTAGAAGAGGCACCATCTCAGGCTTTAACCTTGTGATAGTTCTTAGATAAAGCCTTCCTCTTCTTTCCCTTTCCTTGTCTAATAGCCAAGACAGGAGCAGTGGGTGGATTGGGAGTTGGTGCAACAGACTTGTCCTTGAAGTTGCTCTCAGCGACCCTCAAGAGACCTTGGAGTTTGCTTAGGGTGACCTCCTCTTTGTTCATGTGGTAGGTCATCCTAAATTGATTGTAGCTTGGAGGCAAAGAGTGAAGCACCATGTCGATCGCCAAGTCTTCCCCAAAGTCAACATTCAACTTGCGAAGACGGTCAACATACCTTTGCATATTTTGCAGGTGCACGGTAAGAGACTCTCCATGACCCATCTTAGCGGAAATCATTTTAGTGAAAATCTCATAGCGCTCTTGTCTCGCGTTTTGGTGGTATCTCTCCAATAAGTCTTGGTGCATTTCGTACGGGTACATGTCCTCATAGGACTTTTGGAATTCGGAGTTCATAGTGGCTATCATGATGCAATGTACCTTCGTTGCATCACGCTCATGAGTTTCAAAAGCGGTCATTTCAGCCGGAGTAGCGATTTCAGGGTTGATTTTCTCGAGCTTCTCATCGAGGACATACTCCTTATCCTCATAGCGAGCAATCGTGCGAATGTATCTTATCTATTCGCTAAAGTTCGTTCCATCGAAGGTGACCTTTTGACAAAGGCTCATCAAAGTGAATGAACTAGCAGCAGCGTTGTTAGGGTTCGACATCTACAAATAGAAAGGACAAAGATAGATTAGAATATGATTCCTAATTATCACCCAATAAGAAAATTAGGGCTAGGATCCAACAACAATATTTACACATTAGAAAATGGATACCGTAATCTAACATGCAAACATTTTGAAGGTAAGTGAATGACGATTCACTAATTCTCCACCACGAAAAGCATAACTTTAAGTCCTAAATGTATTGAGAATTCCTAGCTTTGGATGAGATTCATTGAAACTTTTCAATGGCATGTTTAAATCTCGATATGCCCCTCTTGTTTGTGACTGGGATGCCGAGGATCACAAAGCGGGTGTGAATTACCATGCAAATTCACATGGTGCCTTCATTGTAACGATCACCTATTTGATGTGTCGGTAAACCACACACGCTCCATCGAACTATGATAAACAATGAATCACCCTTTGCCATCTTTGCTTAGAACCAATTAGTGTGCCGGTAAACCACACACGCTCCACTAACTTCTTAGCAAGGGTGCAAAGTGTAATTTCATGGGATTGCATCAATTCACTTTTCCTAAAGTAACTAAGATTGGGAAATTTTAAAAACATGTAGTTACTTTATATTTCTTATTATACTTTTAATGAGAGGATGAGGTTGCCCTATCCTACCCGTTTGGCTAACGACCCTCCACCGATCAAGCAAGCGGTGGTTGTGAGTGTACACCCATTAAGCGCCATTTTATAGGCCGCAACCTTATACCCACCTTATAGATCGGCTTCGTGAATGAGGCCTACTAACGGTAAGACTAGCATTTTAGTCATACATATATATATATATATATATATATATATATATATATATATATATTAATCTTGTAATATTATATTAGTATAGGGTTGTATTTTAAACTTGTAAAATTCTAGGGTTTGAAATTTAAATTTTCTAAATTCAAACTTTTAATCACAAAACGTAAATTTCAAAACTTGAGGACAAGTTTTAAACATTTAAAACATGGAGGATCAAATAACAAATAATTTTAATTAACAATTAATTCCATAATTATCCATATTTGATTTATTTAAGATTTATTGCAAGATAATTACCAATTTAATCAAAATAATCATTTAATTATCACATAAGGAAATTAAATATTTTATTAATTGATAAACATCTTTTATTAGATCAAGATTATAGTCATATATATATCAAAAAATCGGATTAGGGTTGATCTAATATGATTAAGGCAAGTTTCCATAAGATAATCATCAAAAAATCCCGAATCTGACCCTTCCTGACGCTTGGACTCGCCGAGTACGCACTCTGGACTCGCCGAGTCAGGCCAACTCGCCAAGTCCACTATGGGACTCGCCGAGTCCATGAATCAGAAACTCAAAAATCAAATTTTGTAAATAAGATTCAAACAAACAAGCAACAATTTAATATAAACCAGATTAGGCTCTGATACCACTGATGGTTTTTGGCCAAATGAACATTCCTATGTGCACATGCAAACCCTAATGCTTGGATCTAGGTTTCTCTAACTAAACATGCTTTCAAACCAAGACTTCTAATGACTAATTAGATATAAGAACAATATAAAATCAAATCTAAAAGTTTACCATTGAACCTCTTGTTTGATCTTGTTGTCTTGGAGCTCTAGAGTCATAATTGTCACTCCTCTAATGGCTTACAAACACCAACTAGCAAAGAGGATGATTTGAGAGAGAGGAGAGAGGAGAAAATCGGCCAGGGTAACCTTCCAATAGAAGAGGTGCCGATTTCCCTTGCCCATGGGGTCTATTTATACTTGTAAGGCTCTTTGAGTTTCACTGTAAAACCCTAGCTGGATAACTATTACTCAAAGCAATCCAAATCCTTACCTTAGATAATGCCTTGGACGAATTTGAGGCTTATCCTAGCCCTAGAAATCGTCCAACCTCTATCCAAGAAGAATTTACAGCCCAAAGTGTAACTATCAACCAATTGAGAGTTTATACCCTCTTATTTAATTAATGTCTTTAAGTCACCAAATTAATACTAATTAATCTATGACTTATATTAATCAAATAACAATATTATTATTCATTATATTATTCTCATAATATATTAATAATATTTATTCTCTCATAATAAATCATCCTGTCAAGTTGCTATGGTGAAGGCAACCCAAAAGGACCATGCACAATGGGGTCAAATATTTGCCTAATATAGTTGCAGCATTAGACACTATTCCAACAGTTTTGTCACTATTGTTTATTTTTCTTCATTTACCCCATGTTCGGTTATGGTTTAGTTCCTCTTTCACCCGTCTTGGCTTTACTCTACCACATAATCATGTGTTCGAGTTACACCATATTGCCCCTGTGATGGATGTTGTTGCTAATACTTTTTTTTGTATATCTTTTTTGGAGTTTGGGGCTTTTACCTATGTGGTTTCTTATTGATATTTGAAGCTTAGTTTTGTGGGTGCTCGACTTAATGGTTGGTCCTTCACTTTTGGTTGATGTTGCTTGTTGTTCCTTTTCTTGGGATTTCATTTTTTAGTGTTGATGTTTCTTCCTCTAGTGTTCTAAATCTCTTTATATGATTCTTTTGCAAGCGTTTTGAAGTTTTTTTCCTACTTGCCCTTTGGTTGCTGTTGCAGTTTTAGTTTGTTATTTTACCTTTTTTTTTGTTTTTTTTTAATGTTTTTCCTGGTGTGTTTTGGGTTCTTTATTTCTGCTTGTTGAGTGTAATTTATAGAGTTGTTTTAGTAGATGTTTTCTCTTTGTTCATTGATGATGTTGCAGTTGTTTTGCTTCGTCCAATAATCTTTGTTTTATCCTATATGACAGTTAATGGTTTCACAACTTACTAAAAGTATATTATGTAATCATTTGTGATTTTCAATTTAGAGAAATTCTTATTGATTTTTCATTTTTACATCATATAACAGTTAATATTTGCGGTATCCAAAATACTTGTGTAATTGTAAATGTTAACCAACTTTTTTACGGATTATAGTCTTACTTATTGATCTTTTTTATTTTGAAAGACACTACTTTTTTTTATGAAACCCAATACAAATATATGCAATTTATTTTTTGTTTTAACCATTATCAGTATATGAAATTTATAATTTTCTTTTAGGTGTTCTCAGTAAGAAAGACAAGCAAGAGGATTTGAAAAAATATATGGATTTAAAAAAATTCACCAATGAAGCATCAAGAAAAATATTGTGATCGAACTTGTGGATGAGCTTGTGGAATTTAATTATGAAATTTATCTTGGAGAACAACAGAAAGGTCATATACCGAACAAGAACATGGTGAAATTAGAAAAATGAATTTTTTTAATATGATTTATATTTTTGAGTTTTAATCATTTATGAATATAACCGTTGTCTTTTTATTCATTTAAAATGTTTGTTGACTTATGGATATAACATAAGTTTTTTAATCTTTTACGATTATAACCAGGGGAGGAAGCAGGAATTAGTAGTAGGGGTTGCACAATTTTTTTTTTCCGGTCAAACAAAATATAAAACATTAAAAAAAATTTCGTTCAAACATAATATAAAACATCTAATACATTTTTTTTCTGGTTAAACATAATATAACAAAGATCTATTAGAATTAAAATTTTTCCTCTTCGTGCAGACATCTATTGAAACCGCTCCATTACTTTTTCATTTTCAACTTTCGCAAGTGCTTCGGTCTCGACATTACAAAGCAATGCGTCGTTCAAAAATCCATCGCCAATTTTTTTACGCAAGTCGGTCTTCAAGAGTTTCATCTTTGAAAAACATCTTTCTATACTTGCGGTCGCTACGCATAATATCAAAGCCAACTTTAAAAGCTTATAAGCCTAAGGATAAAATCGATGCTTCCCCGTACTAACCATCAAATGAGAAAGGTCGGAAATTCCTTTCAAACTAGTGAAGCGCTCATCTTTGATGCAAGAGATATAAAATATCTCAAGTTGTCCTTCAAGGTCTATCATATCTGAATCATCAAAGTCATACTTGTATAACTTGCCCAACTTCAAGAACTTTGATTTGTCAAATTGTGCAAATGAATCACAAGGGCTCAAAGCACCCATGTATTCTAATAATTGGGTGCTTGTTTCACTAAATGGATCCCGATATTCTGTAAGTTGCATATCTACCACCGTGTTGAAGATTTCAACCTCAAAATGAAACCTATTAGTCTTTGTAGTCCTACGGTTACTCGCACCGATATATAACTCTTCCATATCTAAAGTATCAATTTCGTGTGTTTGACAAAAAGATGATACTTATGAAAAAATGCTAGCAAACCCTATGTTTCTAAAAGATTGCAATGCCTCCATTGTCCCTTTAACCATCGAAGTTGCTTCTAAAATGTCTAGATCTTTTCTTTGAAGTTGCTTTGACAATGTACCTGTGAGGTGTAAAATGTCATACATCATATGTAAGTAAAACACAAACTCATATGATTTAAAATATGCTAAGATTCCAGATGCTTGTTGACGATTTGCCAATGACCCTCCCTCCTTTTTCACAAAATCTAAAACTACAAGAACATCCGCAAACAACTTCATCAAAATCGTGAGTGTGTTGAAATGTGAATCCCATCTTGTTTCTCCCACTCGAACAAGTGTAGCCTCTTGATTTAACCCTCTTCCGGTTTCAAGTTCACCACTATACAAGCCTTTTTGCACCCTTTCTCTTACTTGCTCTCTTGTAAGTCTTTTCTTTTACACGGGGTACAAACAACATTAACACCATCATGTTTCTTTGCTACGACCATAACTACTAATTGAAGTTGGTATGCAAAGCAATGTACATAAAAAGCCGTGTCATTCTCTTGTAATATCAAAGCTTTCAAACCATTGAATCACCCTTGTATATTGCTAGTCCCATCATAACCTTGTCGTCTTATCTATTAAAATTTAAAACAATTAATATATATATATATATATATATATATATATATATATATATATATATATATATATATATATATATATATTAAATTGAAATAACAAAAAAGTAAAGAATAAATTATTTGGCTAAAACTCAACTTATTACTTGTAAGTACTTCATTTATGGCGTTTTTGAGTGTCAAAGATGATGTATCATTCACGTGCACTAGTCCTATGAATCTTTCTTTCACAAAGCCAAGACTATCGACATAACGCAAAACAATAGTCATTTGTTCCATTTTTGAAACATCACTAGATTCATCAACTAGGAAAGCAAAAACATCTTCACCAATCTCTTCACGAATACTCAAAAGTACTTCTTGTGCAAAACATTGCACAAGTTCTTTTTGAATTTTAGGGGAAATTAGTTGATTGTTTTTAGGAGCATTTTCTAAAGTATTGATGAAAATATCTTCACTAGTCTCTCGAATGGCTTTTAACACTTCAATGTAAAGCCCTCTATTTTCCGAGTTCACTGACTCATCATGACCACGAAACGGTAAACCGGTTTTCAATAAAAGTCTAAAAACAATAATAGAAATGTGTAATTGAGCTTTATATTTATGGTCCTCTGCTTCGGTTTGCCTCCTCAAAACTACATTAATAACTTGTTTTTCCCTCATTAAAAAATCACACTTTTCTCTTGCTTTGTTGTCAAAAACTATCAATACCACCCACATGAGTCTGAAATGCATCTTTTTATTCCAGGTATCAAAACCTTGGGAAACAAATGCATCACTTCCTCCTTTTTGTCCCATGAGGGAACGAATCTTCTAAATCTATCACCTATTTTTTTTTAGGAAACTTATGTGCCCTTACTTGACACGGTCCTTGAAGCAAATATGCTTTTCTTACATCATCTCTTATATTTTATTTGTAACTTGTAATCAATGGCCTATTTGACGGGTCCTTTGGAAGATCTTTCAATTCAACATTATCATTAGGTTGGTTAAATCATGGTGTTTGTGGAGTTGCATTAGAAACCAAAGGGATTGATTGATTAGTGATTGGTGTTTGTGGAATAGCATTAGGAAACGGAAGGGATCAATTGATTAGTGATTGGTATTTGGGAACATTCTTCACCACTTTCATTAGGATTAGGTCTTTGTCTTTTCGTGAAAAAACCACTTAGTTTAACGTATAAAAACATAACAATTACACCTAATCAAACAATGAATTCAATAAAACAAGTTGCTTTCACCTAATCAAACAATAAATTCAATAAAAAATATCAATTTCACCTAATCAAACAATCAATTCAATTAAATAAGTTGCTTTCACCTAATCAAACAATAAATTCAATAAAACATATCAATTTCACCTAATGAAACAATCAATTCAATAAAAAACATAGCAATATAACCTAAGCAAACAATATAACTTCAATAAAACAAATCAATTTCACCCAAGTCAATCAATAAATTCCAAAAAGCATATCAATTTCAAATATCTAAATGAATTGGTATAACATACTTGCTTCATTGTAGTGTAGGGCTTTAAAGTGGATTTTGTTAACCAAAACAGTAGAAATTAAAAGAAGATACTAGTTGATCGATACTTGCTTCAAGAGATTGAGTGATTGACTATTTTTGGAATCGATCAAGGATTGTGATCGATCCAACATTCAAATCGATCAAGAATGATGATTGATGTCGCGAGTCATAGAATGTCGACAGTAGCAAGGCCAGGAACGAAATAATGAGACTTGGATCGAATGAATTTTAGAGGCAGGAAGTCGATTAGTCGATGTCGATCTCTGTAATCGTGTTTTAGACTTTTTTTTCCATTGTACCAATAATAAACAATTACAAAATCAATTAATTAGTATTGGGCTATCTTTTTTACAAGCAATTAGCCCAATTGCTAATTTATCCAATTATGTTTTATTTTTGACTTTACGCAAATGGACTATTAACCAAATAGACAATAATTGATTAAAACATTGGGCTTGTTATTATTTTTTTTCGTTTGGTAATTCCCGATAGAGTGACAATATTGTTTTATGCAGACATGTAGTTGCAAAAAAAAAAAAATTAGTAATTGCACGATTTTTTTTATGTTGTGGCACAATAGGTAAAAATTTAAAAAAACGAAAATTTTCCTATTACGTGCGCGGAAGCTAGGTTTTGCCGGTGCCACACCGGGTATCTAGCTAGGACCGCCAATGATTATAACTGTACTGCATTTCTTTTATTTGTTTGATGTTTTATTTATTTACGATTACAATTTATGCTTTATTCATTTATGATTACAATTGTATACATAAACCTACAATATATTTTATTCACTTACGATCAGTTGATCAACGTAGAATGCATATATAATCTTAATCATTTATGATTACAAAGAATTATAATGTACATAAGAAGTCACAAACGTAAAAACATCATATTCTAAACAAGAAAAACAATCAACCAAAAAATGTAAAAAACTTCAACTACCATGGTAATCACATAAGATTAGACTATTGTACTTATTACCCTATAACAAAAAAAAAATTATGACAGAAAAAAAAATCCATACCTTCTTTAGCATCAACATGATGTATTACTTAATCCCCAATAAAATTATCCCAAGACGTCGATTAAATATGTAAATTTTTGTTTCTTACCATTAGATATATGGAAAACGACGGTTACATTAACCTTTAATTTGTAGCGGTTACTTCCCTAATAATTAATTCATATTTAATAATATGGTAAAATTCTTTCTTTGTGATTATGTAAGGATAGATTCAGAATTGTTCACGCGTTCTCAATCTGTGATTATATAAAGATAGATTCAGAATCGTTCACGCGTTCTTAACATTTTTGTGTTGTCAATATATATATATATATATATATATATATATATATATATATATATATATATATATATATATATATATATATATATATATATATATAACAAAATCATTGTTTTACACGACAAGTAATTTCAATTAAATTTTAGAAGAATTTTTTTTTTCGCTAATTGGTCATATGTTTTTTCAGATATTATTATTTGCATCAGAGTTTTTCGTAGGAAAATGGTGTTTTCTTGGTAGTGTAAATAAACTTATTGATAAATAACTTAGAGGATTTTGAATTGTTGATTTGGCACCATAAAGAAAACGTTTTTTGAGAGGTGGTTTTTGTGGAAGTTTATTTAGAGCATTGTGAGTTTAATGAATGAACCTCTAACATTGTAAAATGTCACATTGTCATTCAATTGATTTGGAGTTCAATGGTCGTTGAACTCTTCAATGGAAAAAAAGAAAGTTTTTAATTTCTTAAATATATTGAACTTTATAGAGTTCAATACATTGTAAGAAAAAAATAATAAAAGTTGTATGTATTGTAGAAACATAATGTGACAATTTATTAAACTTTATGGAGTCAATGCATTGTGGATGTCCTGAGCAATGTCCTATTGAACTTTGTAGAGTTTAATTAATTTTTTTATGGAGTTATATGAAATGTAGAAAAATAATATGCTAATCCGTTGAATTTTATGAAATTCAATATTGTGAATGCTCTCTAGTGAAGCATAAACCAATTAAGGACATGAAAATCTTGTGTGTAGATTGAACTTTACTGAGTTCAATACATTGTAGGAAAAAAAAATGATAAAAGTTGTATGGATTTAAAAAGATGATGTGACAATCTATTGAACTCTATGGAGTTTAATGCATTATGGATGTCCTTAACGATGTCGTATTGAATTTTATAGAGTTTAATTATAATTTTTTTATGAAGTTATATGAAATATAGAAAGATAATATGTTAATCCGTTGAATTTTATGAAATTCAGTACTGTGAATGCTCTCTAGTGAAGCAAAAACCAATTAAGGACAAGAAAATCTTGTGTGTGGATCAACCTCAAGGTTATATTTAGATTGGTTGCATTGTAACTCATCTTTCTATCCCATTTTTTAAATTAAATTAACCATGAATGGTCAATGGATTGATTTTTCCAAATTTCATTTACTTAAATATAATTATTAAAAAAAAGTACATACATATTGACGTGTGAAAGGTTGTTCCAACAGATATTTACTAATACAGTTAAAGGAGTAAATGGAAAAGTGTAAGTGGGAAGAGCGGCTGCACTACCCCTTTAGTTCTCTATAATTCATTTAATTGTGTTGTAATCTTTATTTGTACCCTTTAGCTTCTTGTTAGGTTTGGGCCTTGATTTAATATATTTGCTATTTCAATAAAAAAAAAGTGTTTTGTCAATTTCAAATTTCCATAATACTTTTCCACTTGCTATTTGTTAATTCGGTGAGTTCATGACATCTGAGCAGCTTTAACAAAAAACAAAAAAAAAAAACATATTCACATGGACCTGCTATATTTGGTAATGATGCGTTTGCCGGTTTTAAAATTTGGTCAAATGTATGGAACTACAGGGAATGTAGTTTCTCTAAATTAAGATCGGGTGCAAGTTCAATACGATCATATCAAGGTTTGAATGCAGAAAATGCTATTACTGAGTTTTGTCCTCCAAAACCAAACGAATTTGAGATGGCTGCATCCAAAAAGAGTTTGAATAAGTGAACTAATTAATTAAAATGGCCCATGGAGAAGGGAAAACAAACTCACCAACGTTGATTTGATGTTGTTGCTTTCGATTTGCAACAGTGTCGAATTCAACTGCAGGTTCTGGGTTCTACAGTTACAACGAGTATTCAAAGATCATCAAAGTGGAACCATGAAAGGAAAAGAAAATTTAATGTAATGAACAAGCACATACAAATTGATTAATGGTGGGATGCAACCATCCTGTTTGAATGGCTTTGATTGTAGCAATGGCTTCCAAACCTCCAGATGCTCCCATACTGTGTCCAATCATAGACTGATCACAAAAAACAGGAAAAGAAACGTCAACACATTACTGAAACTTGAACAATCAAAGTGGACTATATTAGCTTCTTCACCTTGGTTGCGTTCATTTTGATCCCTTTAGTGTTCGTAAACACCTTCTTTAGAGCATTTACCTCGGCCAGATCCCCAATCAGGGTTGAAGTTGCATGTGCATTGATGTAATTCACCTACAAGATTTCGTTAAAAACTTAAAATATATAATGTATTAATCTCTCTAAAAATGAAAACTAAAATATCAACTACCTCTTCTGCGGATACACCAGCGTCTATAAGGCTCCTTTTCATGCAAGATGAAACCGAGAATCCATCAGGTCGCGGATTAGTTATATGATATGCATCACAATTTACTGCTCCTCCCAAGTATTCAGCAAGTATGGGTGCACCTCTTCTCATTGCATGGTCTAAACTTTCCATCACCTTGAAACAAAGAATATAAATATATATCCACCGGAAAATGACTTAGGAGCCCAACGAAGTTTTCAAAAAGTTCAAAAAACCCGACTTATGTTTTGTATGTTCAATAAAACCCAACGAACTTAACCTTTTGTGTAATAAAGCCCAACGGAGTTACATTTTAGTTCAATTCTATGGAAGTCAAAGAAGAGAAACAGATGACATGGCTTATTACCATATTGGGAAAATGATTTGTAACACCAATGAAGTTTCTAAACCGTTCAAAAAGCCTAAATCATGTTTTCTCTATTGAAAAAAAACCAAAGAATTTAACTTTTTGAATAGACAAAACATGGTTGGGATTTTTTAAACGATTTGAAAACTCCGTTGGGCTTTTTTAAACAAAAGGTTAAGTTCGTTAGGTTTTCTTGAACAAACAAAACATGATTGAGGTTTTTTGAACAGTATCGAAACTTAGTTGGGATTGTAAGTCATTTTCCCATATATATAACCAGATGGGCAGTTTGAAATGATCAATTCATCAAACATGGGTGGAAAAGTTACCAAAACACCAGCCCCTTCGCTCAAAACAAACCCATCTCTTTCTTTGTCCCATGGTCTAGAAGCTCTCTGGGGATCATGGTTTCTTCGAGACAATGCTCTACATGCAACAAAACCACCCAATTCCAGAGGAATCAAGGGAGCATCCACCCCACCAGCAATCATCATGTCCGCATTCCCTAAACGAATATGATTAGCAGCAGCACAGAAGCAAGCGTTGGCTGTGGCACAAGCAGCTGAGATGTTGTAGTTTGGTCCCATAAATCCAACATGCATAGCAAGAACAGCTGACGCTATGCTTGATAGAGAATAAGGAGCGAAAAATGGTGTAATTTTCTTATGACCTCTCTCTATGAGACACCTCACACCATCAGAAAATACTGTAACGCCTCCGCCTCCTGATCCAACTAGAACTCCAGCACGTTCCTTATCTATCTGCATGTATACCCATATTCGATAAAACATATACATACATGAAAAAACACTAAGAAATTACAAACCTTGAGGAGTTCGTGGCTTCCAATACCAGCATCTTCAAGAGCTTTTTTCCCAGCAACAAGGCAATAGCGTTGACAATCATCAAGTCTAGAGTCACTTTTGGCATCGATATACCCATTTGACTTAAATCCACGAATCTGGCCACCGAATCGTGTTGGGAATATTGATGCATCGAATTTATCTATTAAACTGATTCCGCTCTCCCCAGCTAAGAGCCGATCGTAGTATGTGTCAACATCATTTCCAAACACAGAGACGACACCCATACCTGTAATGACGACACGCTTTTTTGCATCTTTCTCCCGCTTAGGGGCTGCGACAGAGGGGTGGGAAGCTAATAATACATGGCGGAATCTACGGCTCAAGCGTGATGGTGATTTGACAGTTGTGGAAAAAGAGGTTTTGGGGAATAGGAACAAGGAGGGATTTTTTAACTGAATAATATGTTGAGCTTCCATTGTCTAGAAATGATGTATAAAGATAGAGGGTATGGTGATTGGACATGCACATGCATGGTATATATATATATATATATATATATATATATATATATATATATATATATATATATATATATATATATATATATATATATATATATATATATATATATATATATATATATATATATATATATATATATATGAATATGTATTGCAAAAATGGGATATAAGTAGACCCCCACTTTGTTTTCCAAATACACAGCATATTATATTATATATATATATATATATATATATATATATATATATATATATATATATATATATATATATATATATATATATATATATATATATATATATATATTGCAAAAATGGGATATAAGTAGACCCCCACTTTGTTTTCCAAATACACAGCATATTCTTTAATGGATGTCGTTTTTTTCAAGAAAATGACAAAAATAGCCAATTATACTAATTGCATTACAAAAATAGCCAAAAAAAATCGGGATTACAAATTTAACCACCCATTTCGCAGGTGAGAAGGCCCCATCTGCGAAATGGGCATCTCATCTGCGAAAGTACAAGTGCCTGAAGCACAGCTGTGCTTCAGGCACTTGTACTTTCGCAGATGAGATGCCCATTTCGCAGATGGGGCCTTCTCACCTGCGAAATGGGTGGTTAAAAGGTATAAAAACGTTTTTTTTTTTTTTTTTTTCATTTTCACCATTCTCTACACAAAAACTCTCTCTAACTTTGGGCTTCTCTCGGAATTTTGGCTAGTTTTTGAAGAAAATGGAGGATTATGTCAACAATCCCGCAAATATGGTTAGATTTTAACTCTTTTAATGTTTAAAGTTATTTTTTTTTTTATCAATTGTTGTATTATTTAGTGTTAAAAAAAGGGTAATTTTGTTGTGTTTGATAGTTTTAGTATATTTTTAGTATACTTGAAGTTTAAATGCAAGTAGAGACAAGTAGAGACTGCGTGGATAATGTTTACAATTTGTTATTTTTGTAGTTTTTTTAGTTGTTGTATAACCTGAAATCTTGTAAATTTTTATCCTATAATTGTTTATATAAACTGTATATATATTTGTCGTATAACATTTATAAGTTGAAAATTTGTCGTATATATATTGTTAGAAATTGTTTTTATTTGTCGTATAAGTTGAAAAATTTGTATAAAGTAGTCGTATAACTTGCAAAATTGTTAGTTTGGTTGTCGTTTTATTTTTAAATTTTTTTGTTTATATGGTTATGGTTATATAATGTTAGTTTTAATTAGAAAGATAAAAATTGTTTATATATTTGTCGTTTAAGTTGAAAATTTGTTTAAGTTGAAAATATGTTTAAGTTGAAAATATTTATATAATTATGTATGATATTGTGATCTATCGTAAATATATTTGTTGTATAACTTGGAAAATTGTTTATATATGTGTATGTTATTGTTTTTTATCGGAAATATATATATTAGTAATTAAGAAAGTATTTGCAGTTCGTAATATATTTAAAAAAAAAGTATATTTTTTAGTTATCTAATTTGTTTTTGTGTTTTTTTTTGCAGCATGATTTTAGTTTAATGAATACGAAAGCCTTTGCGAACCTAAAAGGCTCTGGCGGTAACATATGGGAAGTCTTTGAAGTTTTAGATGATGCCCGACGTGCTATTTTCAGAAATACCGTCTTTGGCTATTTTATTGATGTCCCTCGTTTACAAGGGGACGCTTTATTGTTTCATAAAATGTTCCTTCATCAGATCCGGCCGGACCCTGTTTTATCTCCAGATGGAATAAAACGTTTATATTTTCGAGTAGGCAATACCAAAATGGTTTATGGGCCGGAAGAGTTTTGTTTGATTACCGGCTTCAATTTTGGGGAGTATCCAAAAAACATTGGGAGAAAAGGGTCGGAAAAATTAATAAGCAGTAAAAAAAGATGTTTACTGCGTGAACGGCTATTTCCGGACCATACTAATAGTTCGGTGAAAATCGGCGACCTGAAAAGTTTAATTTTAAATCAAACATTCCTAGCACTTGACGACCTTGATGCAGTTAGAGTATGTTTGATATACATTTTGTGTGAAGGTTTTTTGGGCAAAGAAGTTAACGATCGGGTGCCACAAGATTGGTTTTATTTGGCTGAGAATTTGGATCTCTGGAATAGGTATATTTTCTTTACGTTAAAAGTTCTATTTTATTAAAGTTATAATTTATATAATAATCAATTTTGTTTTTTTTTGTTTTGTTAGCTTCGCTTGGGGTAGCTATCTATGGGATTTTACTTATGTTGACCTTGAGGATACGTGGAATAAGATACATCATTATTTATCACTTCCTGAGCGTGGTCAAACTTTAAAGTATTCCGTCTCAGGATTTACTGCTCCAATTAGGGTATAAAAATTTTATTATATTTAAATTGTTTTATTGTTATATTTTTTATTTTAATTTTAACTTTTATTACTGTTATTGTACAAAATTGTAGATATGGATATATGAGATGATTCCGGCTGTTCGTGCATGTGGATTTGCATTGAGAAAAAATAAAGACTTGCCTCGGATGAAAAGATGGAGCGGAACAAAAAAATTGAAATGGGTTGACGTGAACAAGATTTGGTCAAAGATGCAGGTTTAAAAATAATTCGTTTATTATTAATAAAGTTGATTATTATAGTTTTATATGCATTTTTAATATGTTTAATTTTTTAGGAGGGGCTACCACCAAGACAAAACATGTTACCGGGTGATGGTGAGATGACATCTTTTTATTATATGTCATTTCAAGAGTATGTATATGGTGAAGGGAAAGCAGTTCCATCCCCAGTACGGGACCATTTTAGGAGACAAGACGAATCTTCGTCTAGTATGTCGTCCAGTGGTCGCTCTCATGGTAGAGGTCGGGGCAGTGGGAAACACAAGCTAGACGAGTTGTTGAAACGGGTACATGCACTGGAGCAGCATGTGTTTATGAATCAACAAAAACCTACAGAGGTTTTTTATGAAGAAGTGAATAATGAACAATTTTGGAACGACATTATTTTTGCGGAACCGACAGTGTCACAAAGAAATTATGATGAACAGGTTAGTTACACGCTACATTATTTATTAAATTTTATTAACATATATGAATACCTGTGTTCATATTTTATATTTGAAAATATAGGTTGTGCAAGATGAAGTGATGAATAAAAACAATACAACTCAAAATGTTTTTGGTGATACTCAAAACGACAAGGTTGTTATAGATGTTACCTTTACGATTTTAATAATTACTTTTTAATAAAGTGTCTTTCGTTATTAAGTAAAAAGTTATATTTTTAATGTAGGTGTTGGAGGAGAGTAATCAGTATGCGGGGAACAAATTTGATGATGATGTGTTTGATGTAAACGATTATAGTGAAGTTAAAGAGGTTATTATAGTTACATTAATATTATATTAATATTTTGTTTATTTAGATATTATTGCTTATTAAATTATGTGTATTTCGTTATTAAGTATAAAGTATTATCTTTAATGTAGGAGTGGGAGGAGAGGAATGACAATGCAGGGAACAAATTTGATGATGATGTGCCGGATGAAGACGAACTAATAATAACGGGAAATGTAGATTTTTTTCATGATGATGATGATGACAAAGAAGTTACACCCGATAAACCTAGGAGTCGAAAACCATCACAATTTTTATGCACTCCTTACACCGAGATATTCGTTTTATTTATAAACTGATGATTTTATGTTTATGTGAATTATCTATGTTTATGTGAATTATCTGAAAGATATACATTTAAACATATGAATATTGTTTTTAGTTGCACACGACACCGAAACAAAAAAGAAGAACAAAAAAGAAGGTTGGTACGAAATCAACATGCCCCGTTCCTCCTCCAGTTTTTGGTGTTGCTCATGACTTCTCCATGTTGCGCCTGCAACCTTACGTAGCAGGCGGTGAGGATGTCATCCAAAATTATGTATTGCATTCATACGATGTGCAGCATCGTTTGTTTAATTTCGTGTTAGATAGAGATTTTTGGAGCTCATTGTTTGGGCATACACACTACGGATGGTTGGAGTCAGCGGTAAATAAATTGTTAATTAATTCTTTTAAAAGTTAATTGTTTTTTAGTCAATAACAAAAGTATCATGTGTGCAGCATATAACCATTTGGTACTGACTTTTGATGGAGAGACGGTTTGAGAGCGACCGACATACAATAATGCCTCCAAATTTTTTTGTTTCTCATGCTTTGGAAGAAGGACAGGACTGGAGGGCGTTTATGGCTGGTATTGCTACATACCCTAACTTCATGGTTGCTTGGTGGGATGTTGATACGGTAAACTTAATAGTTTATATTGAAAATAATATCGTTTTTTTGTTATGTTTTTGTATTGTGATGTTTTTGTATTGTGATGTAAATAAACATAATTTTATTTTCTGATCCTTATACAGGTCTTATTGCCGATTCATTCATCCCCTAATCATTGGCTATTTGGGGAACTACGATTAGCGTCAATGGAAGTGCATATTTATGACAGTCTTGGTAGACGTGCTTATGAAAAATTCCAATCCGAACGAATCTTTTCCAAATTTGAACGTCGGGTGGCAAATTATTTGGACAAGATTAAGTATTGGGCGCGGAGGAACATCCCAAGGATTCCATTGAATATGCAATTCATTTATGAAGAAAACGTTCCCCAACAAAGTAGTCATTTGGGAGATTGCGGTGTTTTTCTTTGTATGTTTATGGAGCAATTGGTTTCAGGTCAACCAATACATGTTCTTATTGACCCAAAGAACGCAGCTTTAGAGTTCCGTCTCCGGATGGCAAAAATTATTTGGGGGTCTAGTCTTGCTCCTCTGTAGTTGGATTATATAAATGTATATACAAATTAATGTTGGATTTCATTATTAGTTTATCTTTAGAGTTTACTCAACGGATGACAAAAAATATAACGTTACGACAATTACCACAATTTAATGACCTACTAATTACTTATCAATAAATTCAAAACATAAGAACGACCACAACATTTGTTTTAACGTTACAAATACAACAATTTATTGACCTAACAACTTCAAAACCATAAAAACAATATTGAAAAGCTTACAACTTGTAAACAAGAACTGCCAAGAACAACACCCAACTACAAACCAACGCTATCTTTAACTTCTTATTTTCTGATTGAAAGAGCTTATTAGCGTTAGCTACTTTAGCTATTACCATAGAAGATTGGTCCTTCTCTTCATCAACCCAACTGATAAACCCGCATTTTGGTCCCTGTTAAATTTAATATCCACAGTAAGAAAATTAATTTGTGTCATGTAAACACGAGGGTTTAAATTTGAATGACGGTAAGAACATGATACCAAATACGGGCAAGCGTAGAACAATCTTCCTGGGTTTTTAGTTGTACCCGAAATCCTAACGATACGTTCTCCTCCACAATTGCAGTATGCCATTAGCCTTCTTATTCTTTTAAATCGGAGTTACTTTCTCAGTTAAATTTTTTTCATAATGAGTGACACCCATTTATAGAATAAATCATATTACGGACAATTCTTTTTGACTATGAAATAAACTGGTTTGACTATGAATTCATAAAAGTTCAACTATGAAATGCAGACAAGTACATTCTGTAGTATTGTCATGTCGGTCAGTGAAATTTGACTATGAAATGAACTGGTTTGACTATGAATTCAAAATGTTCAACTACGAATTTAAAGGGTTAAACTATGAATTTTGATCAGTAGAGATACAATATCTTCTATTTATAATTCCATTTGTGTGATCATTGTAGAGCACAATTATCGGTATTGAAAATGAGTAGTCACAGCCAAAGAACCTTTTCTCAACTACCAATTTTCTTGCATAACCTTCAAAGAACAAATCCTAATACCTTCACAGCCATTAAGAAAACCGATAACAACCGCTTTCAATTCTGTTTTGTGGCTTTAGGTTGCGTGGTATAACATACTTCTTTTATTGAGTTATACAATATTTCATGGTAATCTATGTCGATTAGTTCTTACATAACACTAATATGTCTTCGTTTTTATGTAGATTCGTACCTTCCTTAGGTGCATGATACCGCTGATATATGTAGGTTATTTACCCCTTCTTGGGAGCTTTCTGACAACAATGTACTTCGCAGTGGCTTTAGATGGAAATCATGAGCCACTACTCTTAGCACTTGGTTTGGGAACCTTACAGTGTGAAGAATCATGGAGATGGTTCATGATGAGGTTAAGAGATTGTTTAGGTGAGGACACAGAGGTTGGTTTCATAAGCAACATGTGTGATAACATAGACTTTGGTGTTGACAGTGCCTACCCGGATTCCTATCATGGATATTGTCCTAAAGATATAGCTCGAAAGATACGTGAGTCTATCGGACATAACAATACGGAAGTCGAATCGTTGTTTTGGAAGTCATGCAATGCATATAGCGTTGATGATTTTTACTTGTGTTTCGAAAGGTTGCAAAGTACATGTAGGCAACCACCTTTCTGCACCTTGCTTATGAGTCCAATTTACTGGCTTGACGATATACCGATTTCAAAATGGACAAGAGCATTTTCCCCAAAAATACGTTACAATGTTAAATCGATTGACGTCCCTGAAATTTTGCAAATTATATCCTCACGTGAGTTTCCTATAACAACGATAATTGAGTTAACCACCACGTCGATAAAATCAAAGTATGCTGAGCGGGCCGAACTGGCTGGTAAGGGAGATTGTTATGTTTTGTTTTTTTTATTGTGCTGCTATTTTTATTAAAATATCAAATTTTACAGGGAGGTTGTCTGGTGGGTTGACCCCTTACATTGAGAGTAAGGTTCAAAAAAGTCTCAGCAAGTCTTACAATTGTAATGCAAAACGTTTGTATGGGGATACATTTGAAGTCCATGACACTTTTGCCACCAACAACGTACAACTTGAACGAAGGGTATGTAGTTGTGGTAAATGGCAAAAAAGCGGTATACCATGTGGTCACGCTATAGCATGTCTAAGAACCCGTACATCTGAGTCCATTCAGAGAATGGTTGAATACAAGTTCACTAATTATGTGTATCGAGTTGCATATGGATCTGAGTTGGTGAATGGTATACCATCATATGAGCATTGGGAAATACCAAATGAAACGGTGGTCCTGTTACCTCCCTCAATGCAGTAGTTATTCATGTAGCACATTTATGTTTTATGTAGTATTATGTATTAGTTTTTTATGTACTCCGTTTTTATTTTACTGCTGTGTTACGTATTAGTTATCCATGTACCCAGTTTATTTTTTATGTCGTATTATGTGTTAGTTATTTATGTACCCCGGTTTTATTTTATTGCTTTCTAAATATTGGCTATTGAGGGAACAACATACATTAAAAGAAATGGACGTTTATTAAATAGTAACGGCTAGACACATACAACAAAAAGACTCCTTACTTTCCTGGTGCAATGAGTTGTCAACTCAAACAACAATGTATTGTGTTGTCATTCAACTGGGGATGAATTGTCAACTCGAACAGTGATCTGTTGTGTTATAAGTATAGTACATTGCATTCGTCAGTTAATTTTGACTATGAATTGCAGACATATTAGAAGTTTGAACTGCGATTTTGTGTAGAAACTACTATAAATTGACCCTAAGTTACACGCAAAACGTTATTAAATTAACCAATATAGTTGTTCAAATATTGTTTTTTAGATTCTACCCTCTTTGTTTCAATCCAAATGACTTCTATATCATGGAGTAATGAAGAGTTCTTGGTTCTTACACATGCTTATATTCATGTGTACGAGACAAGCAAGTTGAATGATCCAATGTTTTGGAGCCGTCTAACAAATATTTTCAATGCTGCAAACCGAATGGCTACAAGAAACGATCGTGACGAACTAGACATCTTAGCAAGATGGTATGAAATGAAAACCGAAGTTCTATTATTCAACGATCTTTATACCAAAATTGACGACGCCCGTCTAAATGCTACTGAGGATGTCATCTTGGAAGCTGCTAAGGAGGAATACAAGTCATTAAGTAACGGGTTGGAATTCCAGTTTGAAGCCCCTTGGAATATTTTGAAATATATCCCGTTTGTTTAAAATCTATTTTAGTTTATTATTTCAGTACTAGGTTATTTTCATGTACTAGGTTATTTTCATGTATTTCTTATGTATTTCGTATGTATTTCGTTTGTTTAAAATCTATTTTAGTTTATTATGTGAGTACTAGGTTATTTTCATGTATTTCGTATGTAATTCGTATGTGTTTCATATGTTTAAAATATATTTTAGTTTAGTATGTGAGAAACTCGTATGATTAAGTTGAGTTAATATATATATATATATATATATATATATATATATATATATATATATATATATATATATATATATATATATATATATATATATTTTAGTTTATTATGTGAGAAACTCGTATGATTAACTTGAGTTAATAAATGGCCATTGCATTAGTTATCAAAATATATTAGAATACATTAGTAACAAGATTCCATGAACCATTAAAACATCACAACAATTACATGAAAAAAACAACATAATACGAACAAAGCATTAACGTAAAACACAAGTCCATGGCTTATTCTTAACACAAATTAGAGCGGTCTACTTGAAATACTGTTTATCTCTAACAACCTTCCAAACTTTCTCATATTCGAAGTCTCTGCCTTCATGCTCAAAGATGTAAAACTCTGTAACAACTTCCAAGAACTCTTCTTCGTCACGACAACGAACATTGTTACGTTTCGCATAACTACATGCTCGATTGAACCATGTCACTTCCTCCTTTACATCCGTCCACTTAGTAACAACATCTGATTTTTCTCTTTTTTGCCCTTCTCCCATCTCATGGTTAAACAAAGATGTGATGCGACTCCATTCATCACCAATTAGGCAATGCGGGGGAGCAAGTAACGGTTCACCATCCTTAACACTTAGCCAGCACCGTGTTAGAACTAACACCTCGTTTGTCGTCCATGGCCTTTCAGAATTGGAACCAGGTACTTCATTCAAAGAACTTGCTGCATTCGACGACATTTCTAATAATGGGAATTCGTTTCGTTTAGGTGATTTGGGTGTTTGGTTTATAGATCTTAAACATCTATTTATATAAATAAATAGACTATGAAATAATACTTTGACTACGAAATGGTTATATTTGGACTACGAATTTCAGCTTTATGCAGTGTTTTGTCATGTCAAACTGTCATTTATCTCTTGTCACTAAAGGGACCCACTGGGATGTGCAGGTTACTACAGTGACTTGTCATTACTGTCTAGTCATTTCAAAGTTGGACTTCTCATTACTGTCTAGTATGTATAAATACCACTTATTGCTCCAGTTTAATACAACATCGATTTTATTATGAGTTCCTCACACAAATTCGAAATTTGCTCATGCAACGAAGTAGATTGTTACTACTGTGATTCGGTAGACCCTTTTTTTACACCCTCTTCAGCCGGGTCATATATGTCACATGAAAATTTTGAAGAATTAAAGAAGGCTGAAGCACAACAAGAAGAGGACAAAGAGTCATCCCGACTTCTCACTCAACTTGCTAATGATATAGGTTCGGAATGCAAACAAGCTGAAGAATGGATTGACCTCAATAAAAACAAAATCAAAGAGCATAAAGATTGGATAAAAAAGAGTAAGAAGGCAATCAAAACGACTGAAAAACGGCTTGCTGAGAAGGATGAGCAATTGATACACATTATGGTAAAAAAGGATCGTTTCGAAGACAAAATGAGAATTAGGGATGACTATATAACAATGGAGAAAGAGAAGTACCCGTTGCAGTTCCCTGAGTTTAAAAATTAGTTATAAAGTTGTTGTAATATTATCATGAAACAGATTAGGTTGCCAAATGATCGTTTGTTGTTTTTTTTAAATAACATGTTGTAACTGTTAAAATAAATCTGCAAACTATATTTTATAATATAAAGGCTTCATTCATTGTTATAATCAACAAACTTAACTAAAATATGAAAGCATAGCAATGTCTTGTAAGAGTTAATAAAAATATTACAATACATAATAAGCTAACAACTCGTCATTACTCTTAATTTCAAGGTTGTTTTATATCAAAATCAGCGTTATGGGTTTGTGAGCAACCCGCTGAACCACCAATATTATATGCCATTTCTGCAGTAGAAATTATGTGACCTGCTCTGCTACCAGAGGCCCTTCCAGTACAATTATTTCTCGTGTGTCCTAGGTGACCACATGTAGAACACTCTTTTATAATTGGACCCTCGCCTTGGGATGGAATGCGGTCTGTGTTTCTTGGCCTGCCTGGCTGACGTTTATCCATTATAGGTGGCTTAACAATCATCAAATCATCGGGGATCTCCCATTCGGATGGCTTCGGCAGAGGGTTTATTGATTCCTCATATGTTTTCCTCAGTGTTTCGGTAAAGTAAGCATTTAATGCAAACCTCGAGCAGTCTTGGTAATTGTTCACTGTTAAACATCTTATGACATGACCACAAGGTATCCCATCAAGTTGCCAATGCCTACATGTACATGTCATATGTTGAAAATCAACAATCACATTTTGTGCCCCCTTTTTGACCTCGCATTTCGTATTTGAGATCATGCGAACATCCCATTTGGTAAAATTTTTCTTGTTTTCTTTTACAACTTCATCCGCCCAAGGGGTAAGTGTTGTTGTTGCTTCCGCTAAAAAAACAGCCAAAATGAAGAAGTTAAAATCAATAACATCGAAACTAATAAAACATTAATATTACAAATTTACGTAATACCTGCAAAGTTACGTCTTTGAAACCACCATTGTTGCATTGTAGCACGAAAAAAATCAATCAACATAAGTATTGGCACCTTACGTGCGTGTCTAGATAATGCATTTATAGACTCCGCACTGTTGGACGACATAAGATTGTATCGGTTCCCTTTAAAATGTGCCCTTGACCAGGTTTCTGGATTTATACTTTTTAAGTACTCCCATACTGGTTCTTTTGTCTTTTTCATAACATCCATGGCAGCATCAAAAGCATCAACTGTGTACGCCCTACACGCCTCCCAAAAAATTCCTTTAACCGTCTTACTCTTGCCGAATCTAGATACTATGTTGAAATACAAATGGACACCACATATTCCATGATGAGCGTGAGGAAAAATGTTGGCAACGGATGTTGCTATAGATGGAGACCTATCAGATATAATTGTAAGCTCCTGCATATTTCCTATGCAATCACGTAGTTTTTGAAAAAACCATGTCCAAGAATCAGTACACTCATTTTTGCATATACCATATGCAACCGGTAATATTTGATTTTGTCCGTCCTTAGTAACTGCAAGTAGCATGGTACCTTTGAACTCGCCCTTTAGGTGAGCTCCATCTACTACTAGGGTCGGCTTACAAAAATTGACAAAAGCTCGTACCTACAATACATTGTATATCTATTCAAATACACCAAAATAAATATTAAAAAAAAATTAGAACATGATAATACTAACCGAGCAACCGAGTGCGACGTACAAAAACTCAAACCGATCATCAGCATCTGTTTTAATATGTGTGACAGTACCCGGATTATGTTTGGCCAAGTTGTGACAATACGCCGGAAGTTTGGTAAAAGAATCCTCTTTCGTACCCCTAAACGACAACAATGCATATTGTTTCGCACGCCATGCCTGATGGTATGAGATATTGATATTCAATTGAGCATTCATATCATTAACAATTTCTTTTCCCCGATAAACTCTACTATAGTCTTCAGCCAAAACATCAGCAACATATTCACCCAAAACATATTTGTTTGCTTGTCGATGATTAGGTTGCAACAATGTTGAAGAACATGTGTGTACATCAACAAATTTATTCACTTGGAAAAGTCCATCAGTATTTTTAATTGCTTTTGCTCTTAGTAACCAAGAACAATTTTTCGAAACACACACAGCTTCATACCTTGATTTGGTGGATCTACTTGTCCTCGTCTGGAAACCTTCTCGAAGACATTTTTTACCAATACACCGCTTTAAAAGTTCTTTGTTTTTAAATATACTCTCACATTGAATCTTTTGAAGATTAATGTCTACCATCTGTGTTGGGATATCTTCATTATTATCAACTGGCCATGCTGGTACAGGGGGCATACCGTAAAAAAGGTTATCGGGATACTTAGCTTTAACTTCATCACCCAACTCATCTCTATCGGAATTACTTTGTAGCTCGGTTATATCTAAACATACATCACCAACATCAACATAATGCCCGTAAACATGATTTTTTTCATTTTTTTGAGTTGAATTTTTTTTCTTTTTAGTTTTATCTACCACACGCCTATTCATAAGTTTAACTTCTTGTTCGGCAACATCATCACAACGACCACCAACATGATTAAGATATGTACCAACATCATCATCACCAACATACTTGTAATTCTCGGGATCCACATATTGAATAGGTGAATAACTAACATTAACATTTTCAGCAACACTGTGAAACTGAGGTACACTAGGAGTATTGAAAGTACCTATCGGATCGTTGCTCCCTTTAAAACTGCATAAATTACCAACAACTTCGTTTCCAATTTCACCGCCCCCATTAACCTCCTCAACTTCATCAACCACCACAAACACTTTCACAGCCCTTCCTCCACTACATTTGATTACGTTTATCAACATTCTAACATCCACGTCTTCAACTATAGCTATATAATAATTTAATTCAGGATGGTGGAAACGAAGACTAATTCTATATTTGTCTAACAAACCAATTTTGCTTCTTACCATAGATACAAAATCACTATAACTAATATACTCAGAAAATATCAAAGCAAATTCAGAAATACCTCCCTGTGGACATATGTATTCCAGATTAGTTCCATTAACTTGCCATCTCCCACCGGTTACAAGACAAACCAAATATTCAATCATTTTTTGAGCAAATTGTAGAGATAGAGAGTATTTCACAAACCAAATAACAACCAAAATGATATTTTTTCTACAAAAATTTTTATATAGCAAAGCCCATTTCGTAGTCAAACCAATTCATTTCGTAGTCAACCTTAAAAAAAAAAAAAAAAAAAAAAAAAAAAAATCATCATTTCGCAGATAGGATCAGAGTATTTCGCAGATGGGACCTATTCCATCTGCGAAATTACCCCTATTTATACCGAAAAATATTAAAAAAAAAAAAAAATCTCATATGCGAATGTACAAGTGCCTGAAGCACAACTGTGCTTCAGGCACTTGTACATTCGCAGATGAGATGCCCATTTCGCAGATGGGGCCTTCTCATCTGCGAAATGGGTGGCTAAATATGCAATCCCGATTTTTTTTGGCTATTTTTGTAATGCAATTAGTGTAATTGGCTATTTTTGTCATTTTCTCTTTTTTCAATGACTTTTACAACTTTTATAATTAGTGTGATGTTATTAAAACCTTCTCTATCGCATCTGTCAATTTAAATTGCAATATGTCAATTTTTTGCAAGCCCAGATTGACATAAGAGTATAAGACCATCCACATACATTTTCTCCTTTAAGTGATATATATATATATGAGTTATTATTATGTAATTATAGTTATAGTATTAAAATGTAATATATAATATCTATTAAAGTTATTGGTATGTAAATATAGATATATGATTAAAACATCCAGATAAAATAATTATTGAGGTGTTCACCACTTTTGAAAGCATATTAACTGGAAAGTAATTGCAATATAAATGGTATGATTTAGATATATCACAGAATTACAAATAATAATGTAAGAAGTGCAGAAAGTTATATATATATATATATATATATATATATATATATATATATATATATATAGGTTCAAATGTTTTTACAATCTATTGTTTGCCCGTATGATTGATTCTGGACCAATCATTTTAATTATTTTAAGAAAGTAATTAATGTATATTAAATGCTGAAGATGTAATTAATACCTATTATATCTTCAACATGTAATATGCATTAAATACTTTCTTAAAATAACTAAAATGATTGGTTCAGAATCAGTCATACATGCACACAATAGATAGTGAAAAAACAAAATAACATATATATATATATATATATATATATATATATATATATATATATATATATATATATATATGCTTTAATATAGTCAACATCAAAGTAGAAATCCATTATAAACAAATGAATAAAACTACATTGGTATTTAAAAAAACAATAAAAGTTCACTGACGTGACACACACATAAAATTAGGAGTGGAAAACTAACATCAGTCGTATGAGTCGTAGCACAACATCAATAAGACCAATATTTGGAAAAATAACATACAAACACCACATTCACACCTCCTTTCCTTGATCCATCGATAGCACACCTGAAGTAATACAAAAAGGATTGATTTCCTATAAAATCGATTTCAGGGAAAAGGTAAATGATAAAGGAAAAAATGAAACATATCATGTTTTTGATTGACTAAGAAACTAAAAGTTAGTAAAAACATGGTAAGGGCTTACACTTCGGCAATCATTCCATCCTCAACTTTTTAAATCTGTGAAGGAAAGTAAGTTTTTGTTAGATATCTTCATTTCGTACTGTTTAGCTTTGTAATTCATAATTTATACTTAACATGTTATGACTGTTAAAAAAGTTTCTAATTTTAAGTAGATTATCTACTTTTGAGTTTTGACATCACAAGCAATACAAAAAAAACACAACATATTGAGTGTTTCAGGCTTTTAGCTACTAAACTATTGTTTTTTTTTTTCGATTTAATTACTGAACTATAATTAAAAAAAAAAAATCAATGGCAACATTAACAAAATAGTTTCTTTTTGATCCTCACATAAAAATTAGCATCGAAATGTTTGCGAACAGTTGTTGGGAGAATCTTAATCATATCCACCATAAATGTATAAAAGAGAAACTACAATTGCGATTTTGACTTTATATTAAGTTTCAACATCTTTTAATCTGTATAAAAAATCTACCTCAATTTTAACAAAAAAAGTTTCTTTTTGAAACTACACCAACAACTCCCTTTTTAAGAAGTTCCACGTCCAGATCCAGTTTCCATGTGTCTACTCCATTAGGAGCTAACATCTATCGAAAACAATTTTAAAAACAAAGAGATAAAACAAACTAAAGAGATAAACTCTAAACAAGTTGAACCAAGCTAAACATGTGTGCTCTGACATCCCCCCCCCCCCTCAATTAGTTGGAGCATGGGGATCAAAAATGCCCAACATGAGCACTAGATTATCGAACATGTTCTTACCAAGAGCCTTCGTAAGAATGTCAACCGGTTGAAGTTTCGTGTGAACATAGACAGGAACAATAAGACCATCAACAATCGCATCTCGAACGAAGTGACAGTCTACTTCTATGTGCTTCGTGCGTTCATGGAACAACAGGTTTTTAGCAAGTTGGATAGCAGATTCACTATCACAGTAAAGAGTAACAGGTGGCAAATGTTTAATACCAAAACATGTCAACAACCCCTTCAGCCACTTGACTTCACAAGTAATGGCAGCCATAGAACGATATTCCGCTTCAACAGAGGAACGCAACACGGTGGGCTGCTTCTTTGTTTTCCATGCAATTTGGGAACCACCTAGGTACACAATCCATCTTGACAATGATCTCCTTGTGACTGGGCAAGAAGCCCAGTCCGAGTCACACCACCCCTTCAGGGTCAAGTTGGGTGTAGCTTTTAATAAAATTCCTTGACCCGGTGTACCTTTCAAATATCGAACAACTCGCAAAGCTGCCTCCCAATGTTCTACCTGAGGGATCTGCATAAACTGAGACAATACATGCACAGAATAGGCAAGATCTGGACGCATAACGGCTAAATAAATCAATCGTCCAACTAAGCCTCTGAATCAAAAAATTTGGCACCTGTAGCCAACCCCAATTTGTGATTATGTTGAATGGGAATGGCAGATGGTTTAGCTCCCAACAATCCAGTTTCTTCCACAAATGTCGAACTCGTATACTTGCGTTGGCACAAGAAAAGACCAGCTGGACTTCTAGCAACTTCAATGTCGAGGAAGTATTTGAGGGCTCCAAGGTCCTTCATTTTAAAACAACTACACAAGTATTCCTTAAATGACCAGATTGCATTAGGATTGTTACCAGAGATGATCAAGTCATCGACATACACCAACACATATAGTCGAACATCCCCACGAACATAAGTAAATAAAGAGTAATCGAAATAGGATTGGCGAAAACCATATTTTTGAGTGTTGTCACCAATTTGGCAAACCTGCAGCGCGGGGCTTGTTTTAATCCGTACAAGGACTTACGAAGTTGGCAAACAAGGTTTGGATTAGAGCCTTTGAAACCCGACAGAGGCCGCATGTACACTTCTTCTTGAAGATCCTCGTGTAGGAACGTGTTATGTACATCCATCTGATGAAGTTCCCACTGTTTAGAAGCTGCTACCGCCAAAAATACCCGGACAGTGGTCATCTAGGAGACAGGAGAAAACGTCTCTATATAATCTACACCCTCCTCTTGATAATTTCCGTACACCACTAAACGAGATTTAAGTTGTTCAATTTCTTCGTTGGACAAATACTTGATTTTATAAACCCACCGGCTGCCCAATGCTCGTTTACCTGGTGGTAAAGGTTCCAACGTCCAAGTACCATTCTCCTATAATGCTCCAATTTCATTTTTCATAGAATTTTTCCAACCATCGTGTTTCATGGTTTCCTTGAAAGTGCAAGGTTCCTGACCCGAGGTCACGGCTACAATAAAATGTTGATAACTAAGAGAAATTTTGTCACAATTTATATAATGTGTGATAAGATATAGTATACCTTTAGAGGACTGTGGAGACGGTGTAGAGGAGGATGGACTTTTAATTGCAGATGTGTGAGAGACAATGTCTTTGAGTAGAAAAAAAATAAAGTTATCGAGTAGAACATAGAGGAATTTTTCCCTGTGGCCATGACCCATTTGTTCCAGTGGAGTCACAGAAGGTTCAGGAGGCGTCACTATTGGAACCGAAGATGAAGAGAATGGTTCTTCGCTACTACTAACCAAAGGAGTACCCGGAGAGAAGTTGTTGGTATGCACTTCATGATTAGGCTGGGTTTAACGGATAATGGTTCCTCTCCATATATCTAATCATTATAACTAGGATATATTTCTTCAATGGTGGCATCTTTATTGTTTGCGATGTCATGCATATCAGAATATGGAAAGATGTCCTCAAAAAATTTAACGTCACAGGATACAAAAAATTCTATGGTGTCCAAATCAAACAGTTTCCATCTTTTTTTCCAAAGGGGTAACCCATAAAGATGCATTTTCGACTTCTACTACTGAACTTATCATTTTTAGCTCGTTGGTTATGGGCGAAACACAAACACCCAAAAATTTTGAGAGAGTTATATGAAGGTAACGAGGAAAAAGCAATCTCATGGGGCGTTTTTTGTTTTAAAAGTGATGGACTTCGGTTTATTAAGTGAGCAGCAGTGAGGACTGCTTCTCCCCAAAAATCAATAGGTAATTTTGCTTGCATTAAGAGAGCTCTTGCAACATTTAAAATATGACTATGTTTTCTTTCTACTCTTCCATTTTGTTGTGGTGTATGTAACACCCCGACTCTTAGGTATTAAGTTTTACAGCTTTATTTTTCAAATTGAAAGGTCTACTCAACGAGTTGATGCCCTGACTCGTCGAGTAGGAACTTTTGAGGCCACATGTTTTAAATGACCAACTCGATGAGTCGGAGACATGACTCGACGAGTTGGAGCTAGAGGATGAAACCCTAACTTCCGAGGTTTTGCACCCTATTTAAAGGGTCATTAGCCTCCCTTATAGCCCCTTACGAGTCCAGAAACCCTAATTTGTGTGTGTGCTCCATTCTTGTGTGATTTTCAAGCTTGGAAGGTGTTTTGCAAGGAGAAGACTTGAAGTATAAGAGGAGTAGTGCAAGAGGAGCTAGTGGATTTGACTCTTCTGCTTCTTGACATCCGTTTCAAGGTAACAAGTCGTTACCTTGACCTTCTTCCCTTTTAGATCTCATTATGTTAAAGATTAGGGAATTTCTAGCATATTTCTGTTAGCCATCTTGGGTATGGGCTAGGATATGAAGTTGCAACTTCAGATCTGAATTTACCTCGGTCTCTATGTCTATAAAGTCTCCAACTTTAGCAAGATAAAACCTTCTCTTGAGAGTTAAAACCCATTACAAGCTTGGATTTGACGTTCTAAGCCTTTAGAGCCTTACATGCACGTAAAGTTTGAAACTTTACGTGATAAACATGCCTTGGGAAGCTTGATCTGCAATTGGCTTAAAAAGCATCTGAATGGAGAAAGCACTGAAGGGACTCGACGAGTTACATGGCCAACTCAGCGAGTCCAATGAAGATTGTTGTGCAAGTTCTTTTGCATGGACTCGGCGAGTCAACTAGGGTTTCCCCGAGATTTGGACATGCATGAACTCGGCGTATTTCAGGGAAACTCAACGAGTCAACTGGGGATTTCATGATTTCTCGAGTTCAGTAAGGACTCGTCGATTCAATGAACTGCACTCAATGAGTCGGGTCAACATGGAAAGTTAACCTCGACCATTGACTTGAACTTTGACCAGGGGTTGACTAGTTGACTTCTGGGTATTTTGGTAAATTGGAATTTATGGAAAAAGTCTTATGATAAATATAGGTGGTGGAGTTCGTGGCTATGGTTCGAGAGTTTGATTTATCACTTCTATTCGACAGTTAAGAGGTGACTTATCATCACTATATTAAGAGGTCTAAGGCACCAAGGCCGCCCCATTGGATTTGATATCCCAGTTTTTTGATGATGTTTTAGTATGAGATAGTTATGCAAGCTAGTTGCCATGCCGGTTAGGTAGATCTATAGGACTACCTGTGTTATCGTTTGATTATTTGTATGCACAATTAGTTGTATATGTAGACATGTTCTGTGGGTAAGGTTGAGGTTGCATTGCCTCGTATAGTAACCAACAAACTTTAGAGTATGCTAGATATTAGTTGAGGGTTGGGAAGGCATACTAGACTCATACTGAGGACTCATTAGCATGCCAGAGACGAGATGAGGACCGAGTGGTATTCCAGACTCATACTGAGGGTAGATTAGTTATGTTTCAGTCTTACGACTGCAGGGGGCAAGATAGTCATAAGTTGCGGGCTCGAAAGCAAACCATACTTATGTTGTGGGCTCAGAGGCAGGCAAAATTTGAGTTGTGGGCCCAAAAGGCAAGCCATACTCACACTGTGGGCCCAGGGGGTATTCCAGTCTATAGAGTTGTGAACCCATTACATGCTGTTATTATTTGTATATGTGTTATGTGCAGTGTATCGGTATTTTGGGGAAACTCACTAAGCTTTGGCTTACATTTGTAGTTTTTGTTTCAGGTACATCAGATGATCGCGGGAAGGAAATGGAGTGATCATATAGCTCCTCATGTTTATTACTTGTTTCTTGGATACTCTAATATTATACTATTTTTAAAACAAGTTTTGTAATAATGAATGGTTTTGAAAAAGTTTAAATTTGACATGATATTTATGGATGTTACAAGTTGGTATCAGAGCCTTGGTTTGAGTGAATTGGAGGAACACTTGTGTGAATCCAATCTCAAACTAAGGAAACCATTTTCAAAATGATTTTCAAAATATCAAAGTAGGATGCAGGGTGTACTATTAGTCGGAGCCAGTAAGTAGACCCCAAAATATCATACGGTTATTTGATATTGTGATATGTTAGAACAACATGCTAGTACTAGACTAGGGATCTTCAAGAATTGCATGATAGAATTGTCTGATTACATGATGCCTGATAGCCTAGGGTTTCCTTATATAAAACTGACATCATTACTGTATTTGCTTGTGTAAGCATCATGACTGTACATAATTAAGATCTTATGGCCTGAGAATGTTTGGTTTGGCCTTATTTCCTGTTCTTGTTTAATGTAGGGCTTAGGGTAGGATCAGATATTCGAAAGTCTATAGGGTCCAGCATTATATATGGCTAGCATACAGGAGTGTTGCAGGGTTGGTGGAAGTTTCATGGGTGGGTTGTGTCGGGCTGGTAGGTCAGTTATGAGATGGTTAGCTTTCCTCTAGGAGTGAGGAATGAGTGACCACCATGCATATATATATATATATATATATATATATATATATATATATATATATATATATATATATATATATATATATATATTGTTAGGGTGTTGTGATGATACTTGAGATAAATATTGGTAGGTGTGGAAGGTAGTATGGGCCCATACTACTGAAAGCATAGGACCCATACGTGTAGCAAGGAAGTCACAACCCCTAGGGTTTAGTTAGGAGTCGGTTCCCTGTTATTATGTGGATTATCTGATATCTTTCTAATATATTTTTAGAATGGTGGTTACGAGGCGTTTTGTGACGGGATCCGAATCGGGATCAGGGCAGGGCGATCAGGGTGCTCCGACAGAGCTCGAGATTATCAGCCAGGATGGGCCAACAATGACTAGAGGATTGTGTCAGGGAGATCATCCGTGAGGAGGTGGTCGAGATTGTTTAGGGTAAGATCCCTGAGATGTTTGGGTCTATTAACACAACTATAATGGAGTATTTTGATGACAGATATGTAGCCCTAGTTGAGACGGTTGCCGCAGCAGCTACCACGGCTATAACAGTAGAAGGGGGAGAAGCTGGCCGAGCTTTTCAGTACCCGGACTTCGACAACACGAAGTCCCTACTTTTGATGGGACTCAGGACCCCATCAATACGAGATGGAGTACGCCCCTCGTACCATAGGCTTCGTCCTGAGTCCTGAGCCTCGTCAAAAGTAGGGGGCTTCCTGTATTGAAGTCCCTGTACTGAAAAGCCTGACCAGCTCCTCCCCCTGTGGTTGTTACAGCCGTTGTAGCTACTACGGCAGCTGTCTCAGCAAGGGTTGCATATCTAGTGTATGCTAGTCATACATAATGATGGACCCTATAGACTTTCGAATACTTGATCCTACCCTAAGCCCTTAACCATACAAGAATAGAAGATAAGGTTAAACCAAACATTCTCAAGCTATAAGAGCTTAATTATGTACGGTCGTGATGCATACACTAAACAACTACAATAATGATGTCAGTTTCATATAAGGAAAACCCTAGGCTATCAGGCATGATATAATCAGGCAATTCTATCATGTGTTTCGTGTAGATCCCTAGCCTAGTACTAGCATGTTGTTCTAATATATCACAGTATCAAATAACTGTATAGTATTTTGGGATCTACTTACTGGCTCCAGCTGATCATACACTTGCATCCTTGTTTATTATTTTGAAAAACCATTTGAAAATCATTTTGAAAATCCTTTCCTTGATTTGAGACTGGATTCACACGAGTGTTCCTCCAATTCACTCGTACCTAGGCTCTAATACCAACTTGTAACATCCATAAGAATTCATGAAAATTTAAAACTACTTAAAACATTTAAAAACCATTTATTATTACAAAGTGTTTTCAAAATAGTTTCATATCAGATATCCCAAAAATCATAATCATAAATCGAGGAAGTGTACAGTCACACCTTCACCTTACCGCGGTCATCCGTTGTACCTGAAACAATAATCGATAAATGTAAGCTTGAAGGCTTAGTGAGTTACCCTCAAAATACCCATACTAACAACAATACACATATAATAACAAATAGCATACTATGGATCCAATCATCCATCGGGATGGAAAACCCCAGGCCCCTCAACCACACTACTAGAAAAACAGCCTTTTACGACGCGCAAATTACGACACTCATTGATCTATGTTACGCAAAAGAGAGTGACATTAAAAAAGAGTCATCTATTCAAAAATTTTAAGGATTTAGGTCACGCATTACTGTGTGCCCTTAAATTAATGTCTCATGTAAAAAAATTAAAAACACGGAGGGCACTTTATCTAAAACGTGCGTCCTTTGTGAATGTCGCTTTATATTTTTTTTAAGAAACGCGCGTCTCCTTCGTCTTAGAGGGAAAATGAAATCCCCAAATTTTTTAAACCCCCGCCTTCTTCTCCCTTTCATCTACCCCTCACCCACATCCACTGCGTTCAACCCTCGATGCCTTTTCTAGCCTCAAACTGTGCCGATTAAAAACTACAATTCATCAACCGTCAATTGAAACTACCAATTAAACAAGCCCTAATCGACACCTCCACCTTCTCGTCTCTCCTTCTCCACCAGGTTTTATCGCATCTCTATCATCCTCCTTCTCGTCTCGCCTTCTCCATTAACAACACCAACACCATTGTCACGATCTATTCCAACACCACCACAGTCAAAATTGATGAAACCATACCTCCTCCTGCTTCCAACGCCTCAAAATGGATTGCAGATGTCGACGCTTCTTGTTTTTATTATCCCATTTCTTTCAAAATCAAATCGACCCAAAACCCTAGTTCTTGTTGTTCAAATCAATTTCAATGTTGAACCTCCGACTTCATTCGTTTGAAGAAAAATATATTGGAAACAGTGTATCGGAATCCAGTAGTGGTGGTAATTGGTGAGAACGGTTCATGGAAAAGAACTCAACAATCTTAGATATTACACAAAAATGGCTACATGAAGACCGGAACCATCCCAGTCACCCAGACCCACCGTGTTGCCATCGTCTATGTTTCTAGGTAATCATATTCTCACACCTTAATTTTTACCTCTCATGTATCTGTACGACTTTGATTACTTCCTTGGATCATTTGAGGTTCCTTTTTTATCCTTATTTTCTCCCAATGTTTCAATACACATGTGATTAAATTACACACGGAATCTCATTGTTTATTCATTTAATTGGAAGGTATGATAAGCGCTGAAATCTCTCAAGTAAATTATGCCCCTGTAAAGGTATTGGTGTAAAATTCCATTGGTTTGGTTTCAGATCCTTTATAATTACTTTTGAAAGCTACTCTACACAAACTCAAAATGCAGGGCCTTTGTCTATATTAACAAATAAGTTAAGTAATTGGAATGAGTATTATGAATGGTGAGGCATCCCTTTAGATTCTCATGTTGCTGTGCGTCTTCACTGGGTAATGATGCAGTTTCATATACTTCATAGAAAGTATTGCTTGTTTTTTTAATGAATTGATTGATGTAGTGGGTTCATCAGAGAGCTTGGAGAGGACCTGAAGCCTCTAACATTTTCATTCCATGACAAGTACAAACAGGGGCCCCTGTTATCAGTTGTTAGTATTGATTTGATTATATATATGATGGGATCTGAAACCAATTTAAAATACATATACGCATTCAAAGGTGGAAATCAAAGAAGAAGATTATCAGAGGACAAAAAGGTCAATTTCAATTGCATACCTGGAGCCTACGGGCATGAGCGCCCAGCTGTTCGACTGCCCCTGAATGGAAAGTGTCACATGCAGCCATCATTACATTGATGTCATGCTGTTGAAGCCAGTAAGCCACCTATGTACACAACATTTCACATATTATTTTTTTGTTTTTTTGTATGCCAAGATTCAATTTTTAATATTTTTCTATACCTTGGCAAGATTGATTGACTTTCCAACTCTGTTGACTCCAACAAACACCACAACATATGGTTTCCTTTGCTCCTTGGAAACATGAACATTTCTCATAATGTCAATAGAACGCCTTGGAGTCAAGATACGAACAAGAGCATCTTTCATAGCAGCCTACACTCGATATCAATTTCATATTTTTTATAAATCAACTAACCATGAAATACCCAAAATTACAAAAAAGGACAGAGTTTACTAACTCACCTGCACTGTTGATGTAAAAGAAGCAAGCTTTTTCCCCACCAGGCTGATTGCTACAGACTCGCAAATTTCTCAGCAATCTCTTCAGCCTGTGCCCCAAAAGGGTAGATTTTGACATACAAACTCAAATTCAGATATCATTCTCCCTTGAAAAATATGTGTTGCTTATTAATGTTGCTAATTTGTTTTTCATTCTCGTTAACTTCATATTGGGTGTTGATGACCATGGTAATGATTCTTCATTTTGTGTATGGTTGTGATTTGACAGACAAGGCTGCAAGCACAGGCTGCTGGTGTAGCATACTCGCATCCAATGACTAATCTTACGAGTCGAATGGCCGTTTTTGGACCAAACATGGTATGTTTTCTTTGTAATATTTGTTAGAATGTTGTGCAATCTTGATAATCATGTAATTGTTTGTTTTAGATGTTTACGGATCTAAGATGTTCTCCATCATGTACGCGTGCTGGAGTACATGGTACAGTGTCCATCTGTCCTCCAGATTGCTTTGAGTACAAAGGAACACTTGATGTTTTCTACAAAATTATTCGGCAGGTTGGTCATCTTCTTCCTCTTATATATATTCTGTAGTCCAGCACTTTTCTAATTGTTGATCATTTTAAGATTTGTGAGTGTCTTTTTAGGAAGGATTTGGAAGATTATGGCGAGGCACCAATGCTGGCCTTGCATTGGCTATACCAACTGTAAGTCCTTGATTTTTTTTTCTTTTTCTTCGATTAATGAATGCTTAATGATAATCTTTTGTTTGAACAGGTGGGAATCTATCTGCCTTGCTATGACATCTTCCGGAATTGGTTTGAAGATTTTGCAGCTGAAAATGCTCCAAGCATGACACCGTAAGCCCCTTTGCTGGTTGGATCATTGTCACGCTCAGTCTAGGACATAAATTATGCTATTATTTTCCCTTTGATAGTGTTTATAAGGTCAGTTTAGGACATAAATTATGCTATTGTTGAAACAGTTGATCTTTGCCTTAATAAATTCCATAAAATTTGTAATTAATAGTTATCTCAATTCATAGATGCAGCATTATAAACTCAGGTGGGGACAATGGCTGGAGGAGCTGCAGATTGTCAGTTTTGGCACAAAAATTTAGGCATTAAGGTATTAAAATCACCTTTTTACGTATCACAGGCATGTTTTCAAAAATTTGACTAATATTTTTCTTTTTTCTTTTTTCTTAATTTAATATTTTTACGTTTGTGACAACAGCTTTTATCTTCTGTACCCACCCGTGGAAGACACTCCTGTGCACTTGTCGCTTGCTCCAGAAGCCCCTTCAAAATCGTCGATGGTCCCGCTAGCTCCGCTGTCGGAAATCCAGGTATTTCTCACTTCATATTGATACTGAAGTGAATTTACAACCCCTGTAAAAGCAAAACTATTTATGCTATGATCACAATTGATCGGAGTTTTTTTAATGATGGGTTGATAATAATCTTTCTAATTCAATCACTGCTGCATTGGATAAACAAGAATTTAAGTGTTTTTCTAGCTATGTTAACTGATTACGTTGTGTGTAGATGTTAATTAGGTTTTATGATCGAATTTTGCATTTTGAGTTTTAAAGTTATCTGCTTACGATAAATACCTTGTGAAACTGCTGTAAAAACGAACCAGTACTAAACAAATTGGAGATTTGTTTTTTATAATCTAAAATCACATAAAAGAATTGCAAAACACATCTGATCACCTGCACAGATTGAGTGTAAAGATGAAGGATTATGACTTTAGTTGTGCTTGTTCAAATTCTTTCAGATGAAATTGCAAAACTTTTCCCATCCCTGTTTGGGCAACCATCAGCAATATTGGTGTCAGGTGAATCTAATGAATCAGGATCTGCCTTGAAGATAGGAGTTGTGTTGTCAGGAGGACAAGCACCAAGAGGGCATAATGTTATATATCTGGGATATTTGGTTAGGATTTTGAACTTCCATTTCCTATTGTTCATATTTTTCATACTTCATATGATAGATTGAAGGATTGACTAGTAAACATCAGCAATATTGGTGCCAGGTGAATCTAATTAGTAAAGAAAGTTGAAGGATTGACTAGTAAACATAAAAGTAGAATGAAAATGACAAGTGATTTTGTGTTGTGTTTACAGGGTTGATGAAAGTGAATAACTCTCGAGTTAGAAGTGGAAAAGAAAGCTCAAACCGAAAGAGATAAGATGCTGAAAATGCAAGTGTTGTATTCTTCATTTCAATTGTTAGTATGAAACATAGAGTAGATTAGATGAATGCAAATTTATATATTGTAAGAAATATAATTGTATGACATTAAAGTTTATGCAATGGATTGTATTTTTTTGTATATGGTATTTTATTTCTATTATGACACATTAAATGCAAATTTAATTTAAAAATTAATAAATATATAAATATATATTTTTTTAAATATCTAAATTTACGATACGCAAAAATGTGTGTCATCTTCATTTATGACATGGCCTTTCTTGACAGGGGCTTTCTTGATACGCATTGTGTTTCATTAACACGCGCGTCATAAGGTTACGACACGCGAATGTGTGTCGTCTTCCTTTATGACAGCGCCTTCCTTGATACGCATTGCGTGTCGTAAACACGCGTCGTAATTGCGCGTCGTAAATGAGCGTCGTAAATGCGCGTCGTCTCTCTTTATGACAGGGCCTTCCTTGACGCGCATTTGCGCGTCGTCTGAGCCTTTTACGACGCGCAATGAGCGTCGTAAAAGGCTGTTTTTCTAGTAGTGTCATCGGGTTAGAATACCAACATACTATGAGTCCAATCATCCTAAGGATGAAATATTCTCGGCCCACAACCATCAGGTTGGAATGCCTACACACAATACATATATAAAAGATACTATAGGTCCAATCATCCTTCGGGATGGAATACCCTAGACCCTCAACCATTGGGTTGGAATGCCCACCTACAATGAGTCCAATCATCCTTGGGATGGAAAACTCTCGGCCCACAACCATCGGGTTGGAATGCCCATAACCAGTCAAACATGTGCACCTATATCAGATAATCATATAACAGTCAATAGAGACAACATACTAGGGTCCTATCTTCCTCGGGATGGAATGCCCTCAACTACCAATCAATCATGTGAACATATAACAAGTAATCTCCTACCAACATACAGATAGTCAGACCAAACTACAGGTCACTAAGCATATATGCTCAGAGTGTAAACAATCTAAGGCTAAAGGATTCGATTCCATAACGGTTAGACTCAGACTAGAGTTGTGAAGCAGAACCCAACCCTTCATCCTAAGATCCTTTAAACGATGTAAGCTAGCACATACAGATAGTTATACAGACCTAACAGATCACTAATCATAACACCATCCTAAACAAGAATACAGATCTAACATAACATCATAGCACGTAATCACAAGATAACTAGGATAACAATCCACAGAGCCGACCTTCGTTCCTTAGACCCTTGAGTATAGTGAGGATAACTCACCTCACAATGTCGATTCGAACTGAAGAATCGAACTTCCGAATTGTTGTCTCACCAAAAATCCCGAACTATCCAAAATAACAAATATTAAGTAGATAAATGGGAATACTAATTTTACCAAGAGTCCCACCAATGATAATAGTCCATTTTGCCTTCCTCTAATTTGGGACAAGGCCCAATACCAAATCCATGATCCACAAGTCCACATATGTAAGGAGCATTATTGGCCCAATTTTCCAAATTAGGCCAAACTCCCTAATTAGGCCTCATTCAAAGACTCACTACCAAAACTGGCCCAAAAAACTCTTATCCAGAGAGCCCATCAAGGCCCAAGTCCAACTAGTGCAAAGGTATCCCAATCCCGAAGCCCAAATCGCAAAAGCCCAATAGGGGTAGTACGTTGGGCGTACCCCTCTGGTACATGGGGCGTACTCCATCTCATGTTTACTGAAAAACAGGACCGTTGACTCGATACGCGGGGCGTATTTCTCTCTACACGGGGCATACGCAAGTCTGAACCAAAACTCTCATAAGTGCTTAATGGCTTAAGAAATTAAGCCCAAACTTCAGATCCATCAACCAAATGTGCCTAAGACTCATAAAGTCTTGAACTTTAAGACTTTGGACTTCTAGAAAGTTCTTAACAGATGGTCTTAATCCATTAAGACCTTCCTACTCCATGCATGGGACACATTCAGCTATTAGTACATCATTTTTATCACTTAGGACCCTTTCTAGGTTTTCGAAGGACAGCTTAATATGACCAAAATGCATCATGCACCATATTGGGGTTTTTGGGAGAAGAAAAGTACCAAGAAACTAAACAAGACAATATCTACTCAAAATAGTTGCCAAGCTAGAAGCTTTTTACCTTTTGGAGCTTTTAGAGGACCAGAGAACTTCAGATCTTCAAGCTTGCCTTCCTTCTCCAATTATTTGATGCAATGCCTTCACCTTCAAGAGCTTAAAACACACACTAACTCACACTCACACACAAAACTAGGGTTTGGGACGTTTCTGGTATATGGAGGCTAGGAATGATGAGAGAAAATGAGCATAAGGATGTTTATATAGCCCCCAACCCTAAATATTAGGGTTTCCTTTTGACATGTGTACGCCCAGTGTACACAAGTGTATGCCCAGCGTACTAGGGCGCGCCTAGTACGCTTAGTGTACCCTTAATGACGCGCAGCGTACTCCTCCTGGTCCCAAAATTGTAACTTAGGCCTTAGGCTTTTCATGGCTAAACCTTTCCATCCCCAGGGACTATAAATGACAAATCTTGGGATGTTACATCAGTGATCGTTATTGCTATGTTCTGAACTTTGAGGTGAATTTTCCTCACTGTACTCATGGGTTGAAGGCACCAATGCTGACCCACTAGATTGTGTTATGTACCCTTGTGTATAGGGTGTTGTTATGTCGTAGTGATCTGTTAAATTGATAGATCTATATAATTAACTGTACTTGCTAGTTATCATTTTTCTGTTGCATATATCGATATCTTGCAGTTGGGTTGAGGTGGTACTGCTTTATGCTGTGAGCCAAAAACCCGGGAGCAATCCAGTCATAAGCTAAGGGACGGGAGAGCAATCTAGTCTTATGATGTTGGTGCGGGAGCAAGCCAATCATGAGTTATGGGTCAGGAGTAGGAAATCCAGTCTCATGTGTGGGCTTAGGGGCAATCAAGTCTGATGTTATGCGCCCAGTGTACATGCATTATATATGTATTGTTGTGTGCGTACTTTTTGGGAACTCATTAAGCTTTAGCTTACAGTTGTTGGTTTCATGGATTCAAGTACATCAAATGATTGTGGCAAGACGAATTTGTGATCGTACACATCCTCCTGATTGATTATGTTTTGAGAGATTTTTTATACTCTGATTCTATGGTTTTGGGTCGAAAACAATGGATTACTATCTTATGGTTTTTTGGAATAATTTTATAAAAATTAAAAAAATATATCATGGCTTTTGAAATGTTACATATTTGATAAACTTTTCGTATTTATGTTCTATATATTTTCCATAGAATTCTTCATTATAATAAATATGTTTGTGATTACTAAATACGACACAAAATGATTTCAAATATGATAGAATCTATCTGCGATGTAAATTAAAGCTTGTTCTTAAGAAAGAACCAACGTACGATATTTTGTTGCATGTGATAATACATCTCACAACTATGTTAAGTTGCATGAACACCCACAAAAGAACTTAATTGTTAAATTTGAGAATGTAACGTCTAAATCATAATATCATAAAAAAAAATGAGGACATAACAAATGGTAGTATCAATTCGGTATTCCCATTACACACAAACAGTAATTAAGGTATTAGATATCACTTACAAAAAAATGATTTAAATCATTTTGTATACATACTTTGCTCGAGAGCTCGTCATTCTATGGAAATTCAAGTAAAATACGAAGTCTCTAACAACTTTATTGACTAGTGAGGTTTTTTTTTTATGTATGATTAACTTCACGATCATGATTTACAAGTCTAGCACTTTCCTTTTCCTTCAAGTCATCAAGATAATGTTGATAAATATAAGAGAGAAATCCCCATATAGCTAACAACATGGAAATCACCTTCACTCCATTCATTTTTTCATCAAAAAACACTACGGCCAACACAGGCACAATTGGGATACTTAAAGTGGTAATAACATTCGAGAAAAGAGATGAAACTTCAAAGATCAAACCCACATAACCAATCGAGAAAACTTGCCATGAGACAGCTGTCCCCACAATATTCATTATGTATGAAACCCTTCCAGATTCAAAACTCCCCATTTCACCCTTTATATCTTTCCATTCACCGCTAGCAAATAGTCCCACGAGAATTCCAACAGTAGCTATCAAGTTTTGGTACACGATCATATCAAATACCACATTATAACTTGTAGATTTCAAAATCTTTTGAAACGCGAGTTGTGTTATGGAAAGCATTAATCCATACCCTACACAATCATAACGTAAACATTATATTTTTGACTGTATTATTTTCAAACAAAAGGTTACCTAAGCATTGAAGTCTGTTAGATTTTCATTTGAAGAAACTCTATTTTCGAATACTTAATTCCAAATGATCACTACTAGACTAGATTGTTGGATGGTTAACTTTTTGTTTATATATAAATAGAGTTTTGTATAAAATAGTAACAATTTTTGCTTTTTTCGGTCCAAGTACCTTAAATGTTTCTAACAACACCAAAGAGACTAATGTTGATCATTTGAGATTTAAGGACTCCAAAATGAGCAACCAAAAGTTAACTAATCGACTTTAAGTTTTGTTTCATTTTGTGAAATTGGGTATATTCTTGTTCCATGTCTGTAAAGATCTGCATATTTTTACAGTGATGAAAGGCACAGGTTGTTGCTAATGTGTACATACCGTACATGAAAAACTTTCGGAAACAATCTTACTAAATATATGGCTTTCTAGTTTCAGTAGTGATTTAATGCTGGAAACGATGTCAATTGGTTGTAGTGGGGTTAGTGTGACATCATCACTTATCTCATTTTTAATGTTACTATGTTAGAAAAAAAAAATTAAACATAATATCTAGTAGTATTTAATAAAACTTCTAAATTTTGACATTTTGTCACGTAAAGTATGTCTAAACAAATAAGAACTTCAGAAAACTCATCATTTGCCACTCTATCACTAAAAGCTAAAAAATACAAAAATAAAATCTTAAAAATGTAACAAAAGAAAGAAAATTATAAAAAAATTAAATTAAAATTTGATAGGTTAAACGTTTTTTAGGAAACATATTGCTTAATGAAATTGCTTTTTATTTGCCGGTTTATCAGTATACATACCATCTATGTAATTAAAGTTGTTTTAAAAGTTAGATACTATTTTAGGAAGTACGTATATGTCATGTAACTTAATGAAGACTAATGTTAGTTTTAAGAGCACCAGTTAAATCGGAAAAAGGAATCACTGTGATAGCAACTAATTTATTTTAAAAAATAGGTAGATTTTATAGACCAAAATAAAATATAATGGTTAAAGTAAGGATTTTAAGATCATAATTTTATATAGGGTCGTTTTGCAACATCGTGATCGTAAAATCTTATCAAAATCATTTTAAAACATAAAAAATACATATTCATCCGGTGATACAGTTAACCATAAATATTTTAAAACATACAAAATACATTTATAATAGATTATTTAACGATAAACAATTCAAAAGGGGAATATTACGAAGTTAGTCCATGAAAAATATTTGAATTACGTTTTTTTTTTTTTTTTAAATATTAGCAATACTATGATCTTACGATTCGATCCTATGATCATACCGTGATCCTACCAAATAATGATCAAAATAAAATTGGGATCGATTTACCTAAATGAGATCATGTGTATACAATCAAAATTGCAATTTTAACAACCTTATTATAATAAAGCTCAAAAGAAGACTATACCTGCAGAAGCAACAACTGTGCATACAAAACCAATGATATACTTGTTTCTCGATATTTTTCTAGTCTCTTCATAATCGCCTTGGAACACAAGTAGCGTGGACGAAAAACTAAGAAGAACAAGCGAATTAGCTATGAAAGGGGTGAACTTCTGGCCATTAAGGAAGTATGAAAACAAGGCATTGAAGGCGAGTTGACTCGCGCAAATCAATGAATACGTGGAAACTGGCAGAAACTTGAGTCCGAAAGTATACAACATACAATTTGCAGCCAAGAATGTGCCGATAGTTGTATATATAATCACAAGGGTTGTCCAAGAAGGTTTTTTGGCAACTTGCTCAGGGTGTTCCGGGGGTGTTTTTGAAGGTGAAAATAGGAAGATAAATGGGAACATAAGTGGAAATCCAGCAGTTTGAACAAGTGTTGCCATCCATTTACTATTTCCACCTTTAGTGAAGTAAAGTCTTCCCAACATTGCTCCGACTGATTGGCCGGAGAGTGCAAACATGGTGAACATTGCTATTTGTATCCACCACTTGTATCGTATGACCTTTGAAAAGCATCGGCCACCATCTAATAGGGTTTCTGTGTTTGTATAACAATAAAGCAAAAGAGTGGTGAGTAGTGGAAGAATAGTTTTTGTGTATATTCTTCTTCAACAAGTTATTATCTATTAAACATTTAAGAATTTAGAGTTTCTCTTATTATAATTTTTCATTAAATAAACAAGTCATTGACAATCATGCTAAAAATTACAAGTTAAACTGACACGTAGCAATGCATGTTAATGGGTATTACTAAGGTTGACCAATTAAGTGGTCAAAATTAAAAAAAAAAATTCAAAACTTAGTGAATGTTAAAATCAAATTTTTATGAAAGGATAATGAATATAGATCACCTTCCATTGAAAATAATATAGTTATCCCATTCCCGCTTACAATCGTTATTGGGTTGTTACTAAAAATATAAAAAATAGATTATATCGTAAAATACTAATTAATATATATATATATATATATATATATATATATATATATATATATATATATATATATATATATATATATATATATATATATATATATATATATATATATATAATATATCCAGCTGAATGTACAACCTTTTATATCTAATAATTTAGGGATCTTGGGCCTCGTACTTTCTAAATTACCATCTACAAGACTAAAACTTTCAATTCATTATTGGATAATGAGTATTATGCCATTCCCATCATCCCATGTATTTACTATCGCATATATAAAAGTTTATTAGAGTTTCTTGATGGCCAATTCCTAAAAATATAATGTACAAGTTTTATACCCAAATGTACAAGTCATATTGCATGATTACTATGAATTTTATAGTCGCCGATTTTTTATTTTTCCATTGATAAAAGCTCATGTTTTATTTATTACCTTGTTAAATATATAATAAAAAGCCTACAAAGGACGTCAAATACTATATACAGCTTTTCATACACAAGATACAAGTCACTAATGCATAAATTTTGGTAGAGAAAAAAGACATTGGTTTCGATTATAAAGTGTTCAAACATAAAAGTGTACTTACCAACTGTATTTGTTGCATGTTCTTCATCTTCCTTCATTGATTAGTAGAAATAGGGAAGAGGGCAGAGCGAGAGAAATCTGAACTAGTTTTGGGTTTGTAAGGGTGCTACACTGCTACTTCCACTGCAAGCATCGTCACCATGTGAATATAATAATTATAGGTATTAATTAATTTATATAAGTACAAATTAATACACCTTTATTCTTGTTAATTAAACATATTTATATGGAAAGTTAAAATTGGGTTAACATGTTTTTCTAATAAAATGGGTTGGTGTAAAAAATAGGGTAACACGTTTTTTACACAATTTTTTTTATAAAATATATTTATTTTTAAATTAGTATTTTATATATGATTTTATTTTTTATAATTATTTACTTTTTCTATAGTGGTTAGCAAAAAATATGAAGACCTAATGGAAATAATTCAAATGGAGGAATTGAGAACACAATGACAAAATCATCGTTTTTTACCAACCGGGTATTATATTCATCATGATATTAACATTTTTTTCTTTGTGTTGCAATTTGTTAACAAATGTTTTTTTTTTTAAATAATAGTTGTTTGAGTCTCGTGATGAGTTGATGGAATGGGTGCGAAACATTGCATTTTCTCTTGATTATGTCATTTGTGATAAGAATATCAAAGATAGGTAAAAATGGTGTCGTATCTTATATCATACTTATTTGTGATCATGGTCGTGAATACAAAAGTTAAGCAACAATTAAAAATTTTGGCACCAAAAAAATCAATTGTAACTTTTAATTGGTAGGTGCATATATCAAACAATATCATGGTTGGACCCTCAGGGCGATATGTGAATCATCCATATGCATAATATATGGAGGGGAATGTTTTTGTTAAGCAGTTGAAAGAACACAAGAAACAATTGGTGGCCTACTTGACAAATCAGAAATTTACACCACATGACATACTCTCGATATTAAAGGAGCGTGACGAGAATAATGTATCTACACTAAAAACCATATACAATGCACGTTCAAGCTTCGCTCGTCCCGAAATTACGGAAGTACTCCAATGCATGTTTGTATATTCAACAAGTATTTTTGTTAATTTAATTTAAATATTGAATTTTTATTAATTAACAATATTTCAATGTAGGCTCTAATGGAAATTCGGAACAAGAAACATTTTTTTACGAAGTTCTCCGTAAATAGTACTTCAAATGAATTGGAAAATCCATTTTTCATTCATTTGTAGTCGTTGAATATAGGGAAAGCATTTCCAGACGTTTTCATACGTTTTGAATATATATGCAACATATAAGACCAAAAAATATGGTATGCATTTTGTTCGGATTGCTGGCACAACTTCACCCAACAAGCCATTTAGTATATCATTTTCCTTTGGATTGCTGGCACAACTTCACCCACCGTTAGAAATTAGCATAGATAAATAAATGTAATAGAGTATCAATGTAGCAAGTCATTCTTATAAATAAATGTGATTGAGTATACCCTTACATATAGAGATAAATCGACTTATACGCTCAAAAATGAGTGTCCAGAAAGTCGTATCGTCTTCTAAGATGGTTAATATATTCGGAAAGTAAAGGATGGTGTGATTTCAGGGATATAAGCTTTGTAAAAATCTAAATTTGATTGGAGGAGTTATAACTTTTGTAGAATGGAAAATCAACTATGTAATTAAAGTTATTAATGTCAAAATATGATTAAGAAATCGGTTGAGTTTTGGCTACTGTCATCAAAATGAAAGTCACAGTACTTCTCTAGGTGAGAACGTCAAGACAAATAATATCGAAAACGGAGTCCAAATGAAAAGATATGATTTTTATAAAATCATTTAATTATACCCTGTTAGGCCAAAAGGTGAATGTCTAAACTAGCATATTTAATTATACGTATTGGAATAATTATGGAATAAAACTATATTAAAGGAAAACTTAAGGATATGTAATATACTTAATGGTACTCTACCCTAATATCCTATCAAAGAATATCAATACAAAGATAATTATTATACGCATATGCTTAATTATATGTATGAATAACTATCTACGAAAATTATATTAAAGGAAAAAAGTAAATGTAAGAATAACAAGGATAAATAATCATACTTTAAAGGTTTATCAAAGCAAGTTGTTGAATGAGACGTATTATTTATCCTTTAGCCGATTAATATTCAACTAACATTGAACCTATAATCGTTAATCTTAAGTGAACATTAAAGGTATGTACAGATCTCCGGTTTGACACTCTCACTTGCAGTTGCTAACTACTACCCCGATAGGCATAACTTTATAGTCTTGCGACGTTTGATGAAGCGTAGTGGTAGAGAAATTTCAAGTCATATAGCTTGATTATAGGAACTCATTGATAACACTGTTTGCCAACATTAATTAATTAAAATACCTAAAAAGGAATGCCTTGAAAGTAGTCAAAGTATGAAAAGATAAGAAAAAGGATAAAAAGTATATACAAGAAAAGCTATAGGATTAGGATTAATTTATCCTAAGAAAAATAAGATATAAAGAATAGAAGCCTTTTAAATAAAAAGATGATAAAAGTATTCTGAAAGTATAAAACAATAAAAACATGTGAATTCATCAACATTTCGTTGACGTTTTCAAAACTCATGTATTCTCAGGGAAATGAGTACCGGTGGAAGTAGAGTGTTGAAGGAAGTTGTCATCTTTCTAATGGAAGCTTTAGTTGTTCTCATGTTGTTTAGTTTATTATTTTGGAAGTGTGCTTGAATATCAAAAAATGTAACCCCTATATTAATAATGAATAAAAGAAATATATGTGTTATATTTCTATGTACTGTTCAATATACTTTTTTTTCCAGATCCAACATCCCTAACGTCACACAGCTCGACATTTCCTCCGCTGGCTGAGGGTGTGACAGGTTTGGTATCAGAACTACTAGTTATTGCGAACTAGTAATTCCTTAGGAACTATTACTACAAGTTAAGGCATATACTCTAATTAGGTTTAAGCTTTAAACCTAATAACTAAAAGTATTAGTATAAATTACACGACTGGTAGACTACTGACGGGAGAGGTGTCTATTTAAACTGTCGCTTGGGTTGCTAGATTTCAGAATGGCTATATGCTAAAATGTTCCTACCCTCCATCACTTCTCACTTGGACAATCCTTACATGATAGTCTTGAAGTACAAAACATCAAATTAATAAAATACCCTTAATAAAACAATAATCTGATATATATATATATATATATATATATATATATATATATATATATATATATATAAACTCTTATAAATATATCTAAATATCATAAATAACATCAATATAAAGAACAATTCAAGATTTTAGGTCTAAAACGTTAACTAGGGTTAGTACAGTAAATCGGTCGTACCACAATTAGACCTAGAATGTACAACTAAGTTTTATTATGGTCCGACCGACACACCCCTAAAATTGGATATGGTAGTTGACAAACTAAAAGCTTGAAGATTTATGGATTAGTATCCTATTTCGATTAGTTGAGATTATTTTATTGGAGGATTAGATCTAGAGCTACTTGTCGAGGATTTTACACCTAGCTTGAGTTTTGCTTTTGAGGCTGTATGGATTGATGGTCCAGAGTTCTGTATCTGGCCTGCCTACATAGAGAGAGTCACATGAGACTCAATACTATCTATTATGTACTATAACTAAATATTATTTGTATTCCTATGTTACCTCTCATAAACATTTAACATGTTTGATGTCTTATGCAAGTTTGCGGGAGCTAGATGCCAACATAGGTATATAGATCTTACTTCCTGATAGATGTTGTTTCATGCATCTTTTAAGGTAGTTTTTATTACCATTTAACATTATATTTTACACATTTGAAAGTCATTAGTTTAAATAATGTTCAACTCATGTCATTCGTTAGAATTCCTGTACTGCCGTGTTATTATGTCATTTTCAGATAATTTGAGTGGAGCGGTACTTTGGGAGCAACTTTGGATGCGTTTAATGGAGCATTGAAGTCTAAATGGAGCTTGGAACTTATTAAGTATTATGTGGAATGCTTAGAAGATGTTTTCGCCAAGAAATATTTGATCAAGTTGATTATACGAATATAGATTGCTACATTCTAAAGCCTAAAGGATGTTGTTGGCAGCTTTGACCCATTGTTAGTATTTTGATCATATCTATTGACTCGTAATTCCGATTGACGAGATTCAAAATGTTACAAAAAACAAACAAAATTTCTAACGAATTTCGTCTTTGTGAAAAAAAAAATGAGAAAATGCAGAAATTCGATCGAATTTTTTCAAAAAAATTCGATTGAATAAACACTTTGCAGTCCAGAGTATTTAAAATCAAGAAAATGAAAAATCCGACCAGAACTCAAAAAATCCAGTCGCGTAATCGAAAATTTCGATCGGATTTTTGGATTTCTTGCTCCCAAAGACTCTAGCTTGTATATATATAGGACGTCTCTCTGATCAGATGGAAGGTTGGACGATTCCTAATGCTCCAGACGACAAAAAAGATGATTTCTGAGGCAATTTCTCTTCAATTTCAGTGATTTCTGAAGATCTAAAAGTTAAAGATCATCTCTTACATTTAGTTAGCAAGATTAATCAATTAGTTTATATTTTTATTAGTTTTAATTTGTTTTTACCCATGTCTGGCTAAAACCTTAGATGTCAGTTCTACAATTGACAAGTACTTTTCATGTGATTAGTTTTCACATCTGTTTTTTTTTATTTGTGTTTCTATACAGATTTTCTAGTTTTGAGCTTAATGAGCGTTTGATTTTAATTATTGTTAGTCTGATCACCTAGCTAGAGTTTTATCATTCCAGTTAATCAGTTAATAGAATCTGTAATTGTTCTTGCAAACTGGTAAAAAACAACAAGTATCAGATTGGTTCCGTATTAGGGATTTAACTCCAATACAAATTATAAAAATCATATATTTACGTTTCCGATCTTCTGAGAAGTATTGGGTAATGCTAGAAATTTTACACATATCTTAATGCAACTTTTTTTATTTTAATTAAGAGCTTGTTTAATTAGACAGTAAAAAAGTTGAGGTTAACTGGAGAGTTTGTTTTGGTTAATTTTATTAGGTAAAAAAGATTATACTAACGTTTATTAGTTTTTCTTAGTATTAGTTTAGATAGAACGCATTCTGAACAACCATATTTGAACTGATTGTATGATTAGGAAAGTTGCTTCAGAACTGAAATCGTTTTTATTATTGATTTTTGTTTAATTTATTTTCACAACAAATTTTAGTTTAAATCAAATCACACTTTTTAATAATTTTTGTGCCATGTTTTTCTTCTGACACGTTATCGCGTCATATTAGTTGTGGTAACCGGATGACCTGATGCTACCGGTTAAAATTACAACAAACTGAAAACATAATAACTTATTTTAACAGAAAAAAACACGTTCTTAAAATCAATAAAACTGAAAAGTTATGACTTTAATACCTTTTATTCTAAATATTATGATTTTTTTATTTTGTGATTTTTTTTTTCTGAAAACGATAGGGATAAATTATTTTGTTTAAATCAAGTTTTCAAAAACAAATAAATAGTAAATAATAAATAATTTGAAATTGCCGAATATAATGTTGCCATTCCTTTAGATTTTCAGATATAAAATAATAAATCCAGCTGAATGTACAACCTTTTATATCTAAAAAGATAAAAAATAAAAAATCAGGGATCTTGGGCCTCTACTTTCTAAATTACCATCTACTATAAGACTACAACTTTCAATTCATTAATGGATAATTAGTACTATGCCATTCCCATGTATTTAATTTCTCATAATAAAAGTTCATTAGAGTTTCTTGATGGCCAATTCCTAAAAATATAAAAGTTTTATACCCTGTTGTACAAGTCATATTGCATGATTACTATGAATTTTATAGTCGCCGAATTTTATATACAGCTTTTCATACACAAGATACAAGTCACTAATGCATAAATTTTGGTAGAGAAAAAAGACATTGGTTTCGATTATAAAGTGTTCAAACTTAAAAGTGTACTTACCAACTGTATTTGTTGCATGTTCTTCATCTTCCTTCATTGATTAGTAGAAATAGAGAAGAGGGCAGAGCGAGAGAAATCTGAACTAGTTTTGGGTTTGTAAGGGTGCTACACTGCTACTTCCACTGCAAGCATCGTCACCATGTGAGTATAATAATTATAGGTATTAATTAATTTATATAAGTACAAATTAATACACCTTTATTCTTGTTAATTAAACATATTAAAATACCACTTGCCTTCATAAACGCCGCCACCATCTTTTTCACCATCGCCGAAAATATTGTAATGGTAATCGTCTTTATGGTCTAGGCAAGCTCAATAAAATATTGCTCCCTTCTTGCCTATTTTGTCCATATAGGTACAATTTTAAATCAAAATAATCATGATTGGAAGAGTAAGTGTGGTAATGTTCGATTTAAATAAATGTTCCTTATATGTATGTGATACATGTAAGTTGGTGAATGGAAACACATTTCTTTTCTTTGTCACATACACACCATGGGTAGTGCTGATAAGAACATATTCTGAAATTGATGTTGTACCAATAATATGCATCGTGTTTAATAGTCTTCCATTTGAAACCTCTTGAAGAAACACTGTACCATTGGAAACGGCTGCATTTATTCTATATCTTTTTCACTTTTTGGGTAAACTTTTATGTCATTTTAAAGAATTTAATTATTGTCTTCAAATTTCAAACTTTTAATGATTCCTGGAACATAATTGCTTATTTATTATTAATTTTTGATTTTCTGTTAACAAAGAGATGACAAAACTCAACTCAAGCAAGTGGTGATTCTTCAGCTTTTGTGATTCCAAGTACGCAATAGAATATCGAAAAAACAAGGCCAACATCTCTCATCTACTCATGAGGGTTATAGTCCATGCTAGGGTTGTTATTCTAGTCGGTACCGGACCGAATCAGCCCGTACGCGAATAAACCGAAACCGGATAAGACTAATGAGGGTGACCGAAAACCGGACCGATTAAACCAATATGGGCCACACTCCATATATATATATATATATATATATATATATATATATATATATATATATATATATATATATATATATATATATATATATATATATATATATATATATAAGTTTTTAACCGTAATAAAGTGATTGAAAAATATATTTATCATTCTAGTATACTTTGAAAAATATTTATCAAATTAGTATTTTTTTCATTTTTCTTGAATTTTCGGTTTTTCTTAATGATTTTTATATTTTAAACATTTGATTTTTCTCTATTTCTCTTTTATTTCAATTTTTAATGTTTTTTTTTAAGTAACAGCTTTTATTTTAATTTTTTATATTGTTTTTACTATTTTTAAATTTTTAGTAACAACTTTTTTTATCCTTTTTTAAATATCCGTTTTTCGAGTGGTTCCATAGTTCTGGCCCGTGATCCAAAGATCAATTATCTTAAGACTACGGGCTTTGGGGAAAGAGGGGTTTAGACCCATTTGGATGAGGGTAATGTAGATTATGTGATCCAAGATTTCGGTTTGTGTTTTGGAGCCCAAAGGTATAATTGTAAAAGTGGTGGTTCAGCCCTTTCATGAATTAAGAATTTTAGTTCGATGTGTTTTAAGTCAAAAGAAATTAGACAGAGTTGTAGAGTTCCTCAATATGTGGGCTCTTGCATTTGTATGTTGGGTTGGGCCCGTTGTATGAGGGTTAAGCCTATTACTATGGGTTGGGCCCAATATGTGGGCTATGCCTATGATATGTATGGTATGTGGTATTTTGGGGAACTCACTAAGCTTTGTTCTTACGATTTTATGGTTATGGTTTATGGTACTTTCTGTTCGAAAGGAAAGGACCCGACTTGATCATAGTGCATCTACCCATGTTTCTACAACTATATGATTTTTGGGATTGTACTATGATAATTGTTTTTATTGTGATATACCTTTGATTGATAGAAAAGGATAATTGGTGTTTCTAGTTGAATTAAAAATGAAAATTTTACCTTATAATTTTTGGGGTGTTACAAGTTGGTATCAAAGCCTTGGTTTGAGGATTCGGGCACACTCTCAAGTGTGTCTAAACTCAAAATGAGAAATCAGTAATCTTTTGAAAGGAAATAAGTTTTCTAAAAATATTTTTATAAAGAAAAAAGGGTGTGATGCGTGCAATCGTCCGAGCTTAAGTAAGTGATTCCAAGAATACCTATACATGTTGATATGTTATATGATATGAATGTTTGCATTCTAGGATAAAACTAGGGATACTTTCATGAATTACATGATAGATTGGCCTAATATGTGATGCCTTGTAGCTTAGGAAGCATTGGATGCTATGCTTAATTGGGAATATGTATTGGTATCATTAATTGCTAAGAGTAAGCTTTAAAAATTGTATACAATTGGGAACATATAGCCCCAGAATGACTGATTTGGCCTTGTTTCATGTTCCTCGTTTGGTTGTGGTCCTAGGCTAGAGTCTTTTATTTGACAGTCTATTTGATCTTGTATCGTGTATAATTTGCATGCATAATGCAACCAGCAATCAGAGTAGAGGTTCCTAGCATGGATAATAGTAGGTGAGCTTAGGATGCCCTTTGTTTGTTATATGGCTTGGAGTGTTACTACACGAATGCTACTTGCTTGGTGCTTTGCAGAACTCTTAGTGATGTGAGTTAACTATTAAGTGAATATGTCAAGTCACATGTTACAAAGGTTAAATAATCTCAAAGTGATGGGTTTGACTCTATTGCATAACTCTTGTTTGAGACTAACCGTTGTAGGGTTGAGTCTGTTACTCGAAGGAATATCTAAGCTTTATTGCATGTGATTATATTCATGAAGTAGTTATTAGTGGGAGTTTCAATAGCTGATAGTAGGGTGAGATCAGAACCTAGGAGAGCCTAGGAAGTGCTTTAGTGGGTTTGGTTGCGTTGTTTAGAAGGTACTCAGAGTACCGATTAGAGAAGGTGACTTGGAGGATTCGGGAAAATGCTTGAGGATAGTATGGAGATGTATGGAAGGTTGTATTTGGACCATACTACTGAAAGCATAGGATCCATACTCGAATCAAGGATGGTGACAGAGAATCTAGGAAGCCTGTGGGATGAGGATTCTTTGAGTATGTCCTAATTATTGTTTGGTTGTTTTTTTAGAATGGTGATAAGAACTCGTGGAGGAGGTTCGGGTTCTGGTTCAGGCTCAGGTGTTGGTGCTGAGCCGATGGATGAGCGGGTGCGGGAGTTCATCTCGTCAGAGATCACCCACGATATTTTGCAGCAAACTCTTGTGATCTTTGGTACGATCAAGGATGGGATCATGGAGATTAAGCAGGAGTGCCAGGACGCATACCGCACTGAGATTATGGAGTTGATGGATGAGCGAATCGGGGCCTTTTGGGTCAATATTGCGGTTGGACAATTGGGAGTGCAGTCTCCCTCATTTCAGGAGAGGGATTTGTTGGTTTCACAGTATGTGGCGGACGAGGAGATGAAGAAGGTGAGGTATAGTGATATGTTAAGGGATGACATCAGTGAGTTTGTGATCTTATCAGGGTGCAAGACCATGAATGACATGATAGCTAGAGCTCGAGAGAGGGAGATTGATTTGGAGCACCTCGGGAAAAGAAAGCTAGAGCAGATTTAGATCACAGTGGGCAAGGCGAAGAGGCCGAGAAATCAGGATTCATGTATGAGAAGCCATAAGGGTCGGGGCCGTTGTGCCAAGTGTGGAAGGACCCATGAAGGAGGTTGTCGGGAGACAAGAAAAGGATGTTTCAGTTGTGGTCTGATGGGTCATTTTAGTAGGGATTACCCCTGTGGATCGGTTATGATGTGTTTTCACTGCAACTAGGTGGGCCACAAGAAGGATGATTATTCGAGGTTGATGAGTGGAGCAGTGAGTGCACCTGGTCCAGTTACTTTGAGGATCACTGACGGTCATAAGGGCAGGGCGGAAGCCCCAACAACAAGGATTCAGGCATTACAACTTCAGTCCAGGGAGGCCAGAGTTCCAGCAGATGCTATCGCATGTATGTCATCTTTTGCATTCTTTGTGACTTATTATCCACATATATATATATATATATATATATATATATGTGTGTGTGTGTGTGTGTGTGTGTGCTTTGGAACCATGTGCTTGTGTGTAGACCATTATCTTTGTTGCATGGTTGATTTTATCAAGGATTGATATGTCATTTTTTTTCATGTCAAGAGTTATGAGTGGGATACGTCTTGTCACTACTAGAAAAACAGCCTTTTATGATACGCAATTAATGACACGCACTGATAGAGGACGCGCATTTGTGCGTGCCCTAAAATTTAATGTTAGTTTTCCAAAATTTGAAGGATAGAAGACGCACATTTTTGCGCGCCTAAAATTAGTGTCCACAAAAAAACACGGAAGGCACCTCTCATAAAAAGCGTGTCGTGTAAATGTGTTGTTTTATATTTTTTAGAAAGGCGCGTTCTCAGTTGTTTTAATAATCTATGGTGGGAAATGAAATCCCAAAAAATTAAACAGCCGCCTGATTCTTCTCCTTCTTCTCCTTCTAAAATCCTCTAACAAAAAACCCTAATAATCCTTTTTCACTTGATTCATCTCCTTCTTCTCCTAAAATACTCAAACAAAAAACCCTAATAATCCTTTTGAAGCAGCCCTCTTCCTCTACCTTTGCGTTCTCTCTCTCTCTCTCTCTCTCTATATATATATATATATATATATATATATATATATATATATATATATATATATATATATATATATATATATATATCTAGAAAACCCTAATCACCCTTCTGGTTTTTTGAACCAGGTTCATCCGCTCTTGCCTCCGCTCCTATTGGACCACCACAGTCCCCCACCGGACTGCTAAAACAATAGCCATCGATGCACCACTTCACTACCTTTGACTATCTAAATGTGTGGCTGCTCAATGTAATGGCCTTCTAGGGTTCGTTATCCCCCTCCTTTAATGTCTGCGATCGATAATGGAGATGATGCCCACCACTACTACTCCATTACTCACATGTCGATGTGTCTGCATACACATACATTTTTTATAGAGGGTTTAAGGTTAGTTCTTCAATTCATCATTTTCGTGATCTGTTCATTGTCAATTCAGTACACTATCTACTCTACAAAACGTTTAATTGTCTTCATGGATTATCAATTGTGTAACAGGTGATGCCCTACAATATAGGTTGCAAGACTCCATTGTCCAATTTCGAGGCTAATTGTAAACATTAAAATTTGTCAAAATGTTGAGCACTGTAGATAAGAGCACATCAAACAATAGTCTTTTGCACTGGAGCTTGCAAGACTTTCCACTCTCCCGTACTTCCTCTTCCCCAGCTCACGCTTCCTAAAAAAATCATCAGCTCTTTTCATTGTGCCTGAAATCTCTTCTCATGTACCCCCTCTTCCCCACCATCCCTTCCAAAATTCACACACGCTTCGTGAAAAAATCTATATGTTCTCACTCAAAGAACCCTGGTTCCCACCACCACCATTGACACCGTCGGTCTGGGGAGTCCAGGCACCACAAGGAGTCATCAGAGTGGGAAACTAAGTCCAAGGTCTTCAAATGTTTTTGAACAGGACAAATTCTTACCAATCACGAGCATTAGTCTGATAATGAAGAAGATTTTAGTCTGATAATGAAGAAGTCATTACCAACTAAAGAGTAAGGTCTCTTTCTCTCTCTCTCTCTCTCTCTCTCTCTCTCTCTCTCTCTACATGCTTAGGATTCTGGGTAAAGAGATGAAATTTTTTCATCATTGTTTGATAAAAAGATTAAATCTTATATCACATGTGTGTTCTTTTCCTTTTTCAGATCCACATATCTAGCAAGGAAAGAAAACCCAATTTTCTCTTGTTCTTTGAGACACAGGTAAAGATCCCTTGCATTTTTTAAATCAATCGTTAGTAGTGGGTTTGCTAATCTATGTTTCTTTCATTTTTCATTTTTGATTTTCTTTTTTCTGTTTTGATTTTAGAGGTACTTCTGAACTTTCTTTTACCGAAACTACTGCTATTCATTTATCTTTCATTTTTGGCGTTTATGTTGATGTTAAAAGTTGTGTGAGTATTTATAAACTTAACAGCGACTTAACGATTTTGTGACACCCAAACATAGATGTGGATCCAAACCTGTTTTGGTATTAGGGGAGAAGTATATGAAGGTTATTTTCAATCTTCCTACTAAAATCACTCCGAGTGTTGTGTTTGTTGATGATGTTGTTACAAAGCTTATAGCCGATTTTTCTTATTTATCAATTTTTTTATTTCCTTAAATAATTATGATTTTTTGTAATAGGTGGACAACATGTTGGGTAGATGTGAAAATCCAGGGGAACTTGTAGCAACGTGCAAAAAGAAAAACGAGTTATGGTAAACAGGGATGGTTTGCGTACAAAGGATAGATTAATGCCACCAATAGACCCTTTGATCTTGTTGAGCCTTTCATCAGGAGACAACCTAAGAGGTAAGTGTAATCTTTTTCTATTATGGAAAAGGGCATTATAGGTAATTGACAGATATGGATGCTCAATATAATATCTGGTGCTATTTGGTGTGCATGTTGATGGTTAATTTACTGGATTCCCCAAATCGAGAGAATATTTTTAAGTGTCATATTAACAAAAGAGGAATTAGTACTAAATATTGATCTTAAAACGGTGGAAAATGGCAAATGACTACTCGGAGTGTGACCTGAAGGTTATTATTCTCTCTTTCTCTCTCTCTCTCTCTCTCTCTCTCTCTCTATATATATATATATATATATATATATATATATATATATATATATATATGTGTGTGTGTGTGTGTGTCTATATATATATATATATATATATATATATATATATATATATATATATATATATATATATATATATAATTTTGTGTGTTTCGTTACTAACAGGCAGCTATAAATCATCCAATAAGAGAACTTTTGGAAAATGAAAAGAAGGTTTGGTTCATTGACGATTATTAATTACCATAAAAACTTTTATATACATAAATTCTCACTTTTTAAAGGATGTTAAAAGGATTAGAAAGACCATCCTGTCCCTACACGTCAATTAACATGCAACTTTATGCACCTTCTTTATTAAACATTTATGCCGATTTATGATTATTTTTATGAACAGAAGAAGGTTGCATCATGGATAGAAAATAGATTGCCTCCTTTGCATATGTTAGGCTTAAATTTTGGATGATTTTAGAAGTGTCCATGAATAGTTAGGATCAACGAGTAACAAAAAATATGTACATTATGTTTGACTTTCATTTATCCTCTTATTTCTACTACCTATAAAAAAAGAACAGTTAGGATCAATAAGTAACAGTTACGGTTATTTTTTATGTTTAAAATTAACATTTTTCCTTATAAAGTATTGTACTATGCTAAAAATGGGTAAACTTTGAAAGTATACCCCAAGTATAGCATTGTACTTTCAAAAAGCAATGCTTTCATAAGAAAAAACATTAAAAAAATTAAAATAAAATAGTTTCAATAGCATGTTTCACTTGTATATTTGGGGTATGCACTCATGGTCCCTTACTTAACCAAATAGATTTGGTAAATTTTATGTTCCCTTTATTTGTTCTATGAGCCATTTCATATTCCTCATTTATAGAAGCTAAATTGGATTCTTTTTTTCTTTTTCCTCATAGGAACTTAACTTGTTATGACAGTTGTACTGTATGTTTGGCAAGACTGAAGTCCGAATTGAGATTATTCTAGAGGGAGTCCTTTTTTGCCATGCTCCTCCCTTGCCACTTGGAAAAGTTATTGTTTGTATTACATGCAGTGAAATCCGTGAATTTGAGTACCTTGAAAATCAAATCAGTAACCCTAGAGGAGGTAAAAAAAATGTTCCAGAAGTTCAGAAGAATTATTATTACTTGTGAGATTTGTTCAAATTTTATTATCTGAAAAATAAGGTGGTGAAGAAGAGTCGTGGTCTCAAATGATAGAGGGATGGGCCTTGACCCCGATTCTTAACTCTAGAGTTGGTGTCAACTTTCGTGACATTAATGGTTGGACTGCCCTTTACTGGGCTGCTCGATTTGGAATGAGAGGTATGTTTTTGAACAAATTCATCTTTCACTTCTCTAGCATCATCTTTCTGCACTATCTTTAATGTTTCATTGATTGGTGATGATTCAGGTGAGTCTGGTGGAGATATGAGGATCACTTTAAGCCTCTTTTCATCAACAACTTTACCATCTCTAACAAATTGTTCAAATTTATAAATCATGTAATAAAATTACTATTAAAAAAAAGAACTTAAAACATTTTCAGAAAAAAAAAACAACCATGTTAGAGGTGACATCTTCCTCCTTTGTTCCCTCTGGGACATATGTACTTTGAACTAAGAATTTGTCCCTACATATCATGTCTGGAGGAGCTACCTTTGGTGCTTGCATAGTAACTGTATTTATATATTGACACTTGACAGAACAGTGAGGCTATAGTATCTTTTGACATCAAGGGGTAATTTTGTTAATTTCTAATATGTTTTTCAATTATAATGATTTAGGAATATAAATAAGAATTATAAATCAATAAAAATATCAAAAAATAGATTTGGGTACATATGATATTTTAAAACATTAAGAAGGGTAAATATGATATTTAGATATTAGGACGGATAAATATGATATTTCGATGCTTAACAAGGACATATACGAAATTCTATATGGTTGTAAACATGGACAACAATTTTATAACTTTATTAACTCATCCTGCTTTTTGAAATTTGGCAGGCCACTTAATTAAGAACTTGGATTCGCTTCCCAAACATGATGATACAAAAAAAAGGTAGCCCCTCCCTCCGCCTCTGACTTGTTTTAGTTTATATACACATAAATTTTTTCTTGCACTATAAAAGCAGCCCCTAGATATTGTTTTAGCATAAAAAATAAATTTATGTCACAATATTAGGAAGTTATATGGTTGTTGCTGCATTTTCTAGTGATGCTTTTGTGTTGGTTGTTGCTGCAGAAACTGTCATCATATTGTGGGACCCTGAGAAAAACATACTCGTGGTTGTAATTCGGTCTTCTCTTAGAGTGGGTACATACATACATGCACTTGCTTCTTTTTGACTTAAGCACTGAAAAAGGGATAGATAGCTAGAAAACCTGGCTTAATACAACTCATGTTAAATTTGATAAATATAGTGAAATTTGTTTTATGTAGCTGATTACACATTAATTTAATTATGCAGGTTTTGAAGTTTTTGATGGAAAAGAATAGTGTTAATGCTCTTCATAGAAAAGTATGTTGGTATTTTAGGAAATTTGGCTAATAATTTAGTTAATTATATAAAAAATGTTGAAATGTTAGATTTGTCTACTATTGGAATGATTATTTGTATGACATTAACTTTTGTGCAATGTATTGTATTTTTTGTATATGGTATTGTATTTTCTATTATGAGACATGATATGCAAATTTAATTTGAAATTCAGTAAATCTATAAATAATTTTTTAAAAAAAAAAAAATTAAAATTACGATACACAAAGATGTGTGTCGTCTTCATTTATGACATGGCCTTTCTTGACAGGGGCTTCCTTGATACGCAATGCGTGTCATAAACACGCGCGTCGTAAGGTTACGACACACAAATGCGTTTCGTCTTCCTTAATGACAGGGCCTTTCTTGATACGCATTGCGTGTCGTAAACGCGCGTCGTAATTGCGCGTCGTAAATGAGCGTCGTAAATGCGCGTCGTCTCTCTTTATGACAGGGCCTTCCTTGACGTGCATTTGCGCGTCGTCTGAGCCCTTTACGACGCGCAATGAGCGTCGTAAAAGGCTGTTTTTCTAGTAGTGTGTTGAGCTGGATTTAGATGGTCAAGTAGTTTGTTGTAGGCCATTGGTGGAAACAATTCAGCGGTATCGCCTGGAAGATCAATAGACAGATTAGCGTGATTAGTTTAGCAACGAAGTCAGAGTTCAGAAGTGTTGCATCCCTCAGCAGGGATGCCGATCATTTATATGTGTTGGGCTTATGATCCATGTTGGACCAAGTTTATGTATGGATACATAAAGAATTGGGCCACATGAACCATGGATCATAAAACCCATGGGTATGGATTTGGGTTATACCCATGACCCTTGGAATCCACACATATAAATACATGCACCATGACCTAAAAACGCCAACCGATAGACACTTGACATGTTCTTCGAGTTGATGGTGGTTTTTGGTGCATGGAGTTTCTCTCTCAAGAGTCACCTTTGTTCTAGGTGAGTTGTGATTCCATTTGAGGTGCAACACTTCGGGCACTAAGTTCTTAAAGTCCAAAGTCTTTCTAGCAACACGAAATGCATCAAGACTTCAAGCCATATAAAAGGTATGTTACCCTAACTAGTATATTGTATTGTTTATGTTAAATTACATGCTAGTTATAAGTTTAATGCCTTGGAAACCATTTGCATGTATAATTAGTGAAAACATATATCCAAGGTATTTAGGGTTGTGCACCATAGGATGTTGTAGTATACAAAAACTCATCAGTAGTATCAGAGCCAAGGCTTGTTTTCAATTATACTTGATGTAATTGCTGAAAAAATCGATTTTCTGGCTGTCTGGACTGTGGACTCGCCGAGTCCATGAATAAATTCATCCTACTTGTCGAGTAGGTTCATACACTCGACGAGTAGGAGGCCCAGAGTGCAGCTTTTCGACTTTTAAGGATGGAATTGGACTAGGATCATTACCCTAAACTTTTTTTGGATTTGTAAACCTGTTTTTGATGTGGTAATGATCATACTAATCCAATTTCAAAGATAATTGTCAAAGTTTGAAGTTTTATATTAAGTTCATATGATTCTTGAAAAATGTTGATGTGAATTATCTTGTTCTTGTGAGTTAGTTTAGATTAATAGAAAAAATTATGTGATAATTGTTTTCGATCCAAATTGATCTAAAAGTTGTTCATAATATGTTTTTTTGTAACTTATCCTCAATTTATATGAAATGTCTAATTTATGATTTTTAAAACTCATAAGATTTCCATAAGTTATGAAAATGAAGAGTCTTATTTTTTAAATGTTTTAAAGTCTTCCATAACTTGTCCTCAAGTTATGGAGCTTGAAGAGCTTTTTCATTAAAACTACTTTAAAATCATAAGTTATGGAAACCAAAAGTTTTTGAATTGTTCAAAACTTGCCCTTAAGTTTTGGAATTTGTAAAGTTTCCCCCCATGAATACTTTAATTCCAAGTTAAACCCTTAGAATTTTAATAATTAAAATTCAACCCTTATACTATTATAATATTATAGGTTTAATATTTATATATATGTATAAGAGTAAGTCAGTCTTACCGTTAGTAGGCCTCATTCACGAAGCCGGTCTATAAGGTAGGTATATGGTTACCGCCTATAAAATGGCAGTTTAATGGGTGTCCACTCTCACCCACCGCTTCCTTGACTGGTGGAGGGTCATTAGTCGAACAGGTAGGACATGACATTAATTCTCCCTTCATTAAATGTATAACGATAAATACTAAGTAACTAAACACTTATAAATTCCCAATCTTAGTTACTTAGGAAAATGTGAATTTGGTGCTAACCCATGAAATTACACTTTACACCCTGTTAAGTCGTTAGTGGAGCGTGTGTGGTTAACCGACACACAAATTTTGGACTGGCAGTGCGTGGGAAAGGGTAGTTCGATGTTAATCGTAGATCAGTGGAGCGTGTGTGGTTAACCGGCACATTGATTAGGTGGTTGTAACATTGGGTGTACCAAGTTAATTTGCATGGTTATTCACACCTTGTTTGTGATCCTCGGCATCCCAGTCACAAACTTTAAGGGCACAATCGAGATTTAAACATGCCACTGAATAGTTCAATGAATCTCAAAAGATCTAAGAGTTTCAATTCATTTAAAACCTAATGTTAAATTTCATTTTTCATGGTGGAAATTGGTAAATCGTCATTTACCTACCTTCAAATATTTTGTAGTTTGGATTACGACATCCCTCTTCCAAGTTATAAAATATTGTGTTGGGTCCTAGCCTTAATATTCCATATTGCGTGTTATATTAAGGACTTAAATCAACTAAACTTGAATTTCTCCCTCACAAATGTCTAGTTCAGACAACTATGTTCTTCATTATCCTTTTGGAAAAGGCCTTCCCATTGAAGATGATATCCTACATGGCAATCAAGGTGAAAGATTAATCCCTTTATTGTGCATTAATGGGACTGGAAATCATACTTCACTTCCTCTACCTCCTCCAAAAATTATCCTTAACCTACAAGTTCAAGGTTACTCAATCCCTATTGGCAAGCAAAGTCTATGTGTGGTCACATCTTAGAGATGAAGTCACATAATGACAAGTCGGGAGAGTTGGGTGTCAAAGTCTTGAGGAAGTTGGTTGTTGACTAGGTTCTTCAATCACTTCCTAAGTCACATAGTGAGTTCCTTTAGGACTACTATATGATAGACCATGACATGACCCTTAATGATCTTACCTATTTTCTAGATGCTGCTGAATCAGCAATCATTTGGAGCACTGGTAAAGCAAATCTGATTGGAAGATCAACTTCCCAAACTTACATGGACATTGACAATGGTAACATTGGAAATCCAGAAAAGCTTTCTCTTCCAAATGGAAAGGGATCGGCCATAGTCAACTCGGTTGACCAAATGGTAAAGAGAAAGGCTAAGTCAGAGATAGTCTCGTGTACTATTCCCAAAGAGTCCATATGCTTCTATTTCCAAAGGAAGGGACATTGGTTGCGAAGCTGCCCTATTTACTTGAAAGATCATAAGGATGGTAAAGTCAAAAACTTTGACTCTACTTCGGGTAAAGTCCACTATCTAACTCTATTAAGTTCCTATTTTGAGATTCTTATTACATGATGTGACTAGGTGGCATTTTGATGTTTTAAGAATCAAAGAAAAGAGAGGAAGCTTAAAGGAAGAATATGTTGATTCTGATCGCGAAGATGTATTTCGATCGCATGGTTCAGTGATCAGAATTTTGAGCTATTACTTAAGAGTTGGGATAGATTTCCTAGGAATAAATAACAAATTTATTTTCATATGCTTTTGCATTGTAAGGATAAGTCTTTTTTCCGCAAGTTTTAAAATAAAAAGGTTTTAATTTTATTTATTTTAAATATCCTTACAATGACATTTGTGAAAAATTGTTGTTTATATGATTCCATTGATAGCAATATTGGAAAATGGATTTGATTCTTTCGGTTGTGGTAGTGTTACAATTTACCAAATAAGGAAAGATTCTCATCACCCAAGTTCCAGTTGGATAGAAACTTGGAATCATACAACTTGTATTGTAAGATGAATGAGAATTTTTCATCTTTGGAAAATTAAGACTAATTCCTTGTTCACATATTTGTGTGAGTCAAGTGAAGGACTATAGGATCGGGTACACTTGGTTGTGCGAAGGTCAGGTCCACCACAAAGATCGATAAGGCTATTCTTCATGATTTACTAAAGTTTAGTGAATATGGTTATACTTACAAGTTTAAGTGTAATTCTGAAACATTGGAAAATTTTCAATGTAAGGCAGAATGAATAAGAAGAATCAAATTAGGCAGAAAGATAAAAGTTTCTCCAATCTAAAAAGATGGGTGAGTACTTCGGTATCATGTTTTATAATTATTAAAAACCATATCACAATTGATCCTCTAAAGACGTCTTAGTGCATTTTTTTAGCTAAGAAGAGGAATCGTGAATTGATGAAATGTTTAAATCAAAAGATGAATCGTACTTCATTCCAAAATTCAGTCTTGGAGTCATACTCCAAGATTTTAACTTGAGTGACATAATCCTTAGAAGGTTTATAAAACTTGTCAAATGTAGAGTAAAATGTTTTCTACTCTTGTACATTTGAAATTGGTGAGTTGTTATGTTTTGGATAAAACAAAGACCAACTAAGGCTAATTGTGTGAAGTGTTTATCTTGATAAGTATCCGCACTAACTCTTGAATATTTGTTTTGTCAAGGAATGGTTCTTGACAAGAGAATCTTATATGTTAAGAAGTCAGTGGGAGTCTTAAAGATCAAGAATTAATCTAGAATAAAACCTGTTGTTTATCACTAGCACACGACTTGAGGTTTGTAAACTATCGTGTTGACATATTCTTATTTTCGTGCTTATTCCAGTTAAAGTTGACTATGCATGTGAGTTCTATGAGTTCTCAATTGTTTGCATTACTACCTAGAAGCAGTGGTAGGCCTTTGTGCTGCCAAGTGGCAAGAAGTTAAGATTGCACAAGTTCAGTCCATATGAGTTTGTATTTGTCATTGACCTTGTCTTGTGATTATGGTTTTGGCATTTCAGATGGATAGGAACACATACACCATAAAATCTAAGTGTCATAAGGTTTCTCTCCGATTTATGAAAATGATGGTGAGGAAACGCTTTCAATAAGTAGATTTTAAGTAGATAGCAATTGTGATATTTTCATTCTCATAGTCGTTAGTGGAGCGTGTGTGGTTAATCGGAACACTAACATGGACTAGTGAGAATGGAAAAAGGTCTAAACATTATGATTATGGCATCCCTCTTCATAATTGTTTAGACACACATGTGAGCTATCTAAGGAAATGTGTATGATTTTGGGAAGCTTAGATAAGGTCATATCAAAGCATCTCGAATTAGAAATCTGAACTTTGCGAAGAAAGTCAATAAGTATTGATTTCTAGAAGTCCAGCTGATTTCTGGATACATGTCAAAGCTAGTGAGAGTATAAGTGTTATGCTAATAATTATCATGTTAGTGGGAGCATGCTTATTATGTTAAGTATTGAAAGTTAGCAATGTTAATTATAGAAAATAAAGTTTCAAATTTGCAAAGATGCAGGGTTTGAAAAGTTGTTTTGCTATAATTAAGGGAGAGAAAATTATACTTCATCCCAATTCTAAAAGCTTAGATTGAGATTTTGATTAATTTTAGTCAAATATATATGAATGTTATGTTTGAATGGTTCAACATAAGAAAATTCTATATATGGAAATTTTAATTGCGTTCTCAAAGTTCAATTATGATTACAGCATCCATTTTCATAGTCTGAATTGTGAGAACATGACAAATAAAAATTATTGCAAAGAACTGGTCAAATATCATGTCTTTATGTTAGACATCATGAATCGTGTTCAATATGCTTCGGGTATTGGATCAATTACATGTGCTAAAATATTTATCCGTTCTACATTTTCCAAATGGCTAGGGCATTAAGAAGGAAAAAGTACTAGAATCGGATATGAATAAAGTGATTAAGCAATTGTCGAGAACAATCGGAGGTTTACCAAAGATTGGTTGCTCATGGACAGTTGCAAGTATAATGTTAATTTTTGGAAGGACCATATTGACATATTCTGAAAAGAGGCAACCTTTGTTTAGAAGTGATAATCAAAATGGGAATATGGAAATGTTTCCCTAAGTGGAAGTTATTCATTAAATCTGTGTAAGATTGGGAAACTTAATGCAAGAAGGATGTTCAAAGGAATGTACTTTGAACGTGAGACTTCGTTTCCGTGGAATTGCTCTCCATTGGAATACTTTGTAATGTCTGTTGCCGAGTCTTTGTGACTTTTGTGCATAGTTATTAATAGAGGATCAATGCATATAAGTTTAGAATCTAACAGATTTCGGTAAATGGTAAGAATTTGGTATTCTTACATTTATCATAAGGATTTGGAATTATGAAATGAGCATCATTGAAATGTTTGCAATTGATCTATTCCACAAAGAAAGGACCATAGGCAAACATAGTGTGCATGGTTGGAGCATGGGACAACTGTTGTTTTAGTTCAAGTATTAAGTTGATTATCCGAAACATTATACAATGAATAATGTGTAATCAATATGGTGATTAAATAAAAGATGTTTTATTTACTCTCACAAGTATTGGGGCCATATAGGATTAGTATTATTCTTGTGTTTCACTTTGCATGTTTTGACTTCCCGAATAACTAGGTTATTCAAACCGTCCATGGTCGATCATATTTTGGAAGTAGGTATTGAGGCAAGACTGTCATGAATGAGTCTGTAGTTTGTCTAGGTGGCCTAGACATAGCTGCAGTATTCATGAGTGCTCCTGGAATAAGATTCGAGTATTGGATTAAACCCACACTCATTTGACTCACTTCATGGATTTTATCACAAGTGATCATGAGACGATAATATCTTATATTCTTCAAACGGAGAGATATGAGTTGCGGTCTACAAGTCGGTTGCATATTGATAATGTGAAAACACACCAGTAACTTGGTGTTATAAAATGCATTGTTGTGTATGATTTGGTGCATAAATAGAGCAAGCATATGAGTCAAAATTTATCCATTCCTTTTACCCTTATAATGATAAAAGCGATATCTATGGGCCCCTCAATGATTTAGTGATGACAAACGTAAGTGCTCGGTCGGGCCTGGATTGATTTGATTTGTTCAATTAGTCAGTCGTCATAAATCGGAAATCGGGAAACAACAGATGGACAGAGAGGATGATTATAATCTATGTCTCAGTCCATATGATATCTAGAATGGAGGAATATATGATCCCTTATCTAATGGACACGTCATTGACTAGGTCAGAGTTCGACAACGGCTTTTAAGAGCTACGATTGCTAGTCAGGATTTTGGAGTCTTACTTGCAATAATAATTTTAGACTTAACCAAGTGGGAGACTGTTGGATTAGATGTCTAAGCCCATAACTATTATTGGTGTGTACTCGACCCGAGAGTAGCATGGTCTATTTGGGTTGCATAACTCCAGGACAATTTGTTAGGATGAACTCTTGAGAGAAGGTTATATATGATTTGTTAATATATAATAAGTTATAATATATTAATATGAAATCATATATTTTAATTATTATTGATCAAGAATTAATTTGGAATTAGTTTAGTGATCAAAAGAGACTAATTAAATCTTTGGGGACTAATTATGGTAATTAGTTATATTTATATGTGTTGGGCTTATGATCCATGTTGGACCAAGTTTATGTATGGATACATAAAGAATTAGTCCACGTGAACGAGGGATCATAAAACCCATGTGTGACATCGCGATATTTCGATTCTATGTAATGACTTAAAAAGCCAAGTGTTATAACCACTTTTGAAAATAATGAAATTAACTTGGAAAATAAAAATGTACAAAAATCTCTATTTGGTTACCTACTATGTCAGATATGATTAAACCGTGATCGTACATAAAAAGAATGTCCAAACCTGACTTCGTATGAGGAAGTTATGATTTTTCCAAGTTCGACATAGCGATAGACAGCTAAAAACTCGAAACAGAGATCGAGCGACTTTTGGCCGGAATGACCTAAATGAGAATCAAAGGTCACGACAATGGTTTTTCAACGGTAAAAAGTCTGGCAAAAACAGACATCAGAAAAAGAAGTTATGAATTTCTAACGAACTTTTCTTACCCCGACATTTTAATAAATAAATAATAAAAATAATTTCAAAATTTTCCGACGGAGTCTAAACGAAAGTTGTAGAGCATAGTCTCACCTACGCGTGGATATAAAGAACATCAAAAACGGAGTTCGTATTATCCGAAGGGGGAGTCACCGGGCCAATCCGAGTTACGCCCAGCGTAACAGCGTACGCCCAGCGTACTCAAGGACTAGGCGTCGAATCGTCCACGTCGCCCCCTATGCGAGGCTATGCCCCGTCCCATTTGAGCTCCGACGCAGTTGAGGATGCGGTCACGCATGACGCACGCGTACGCCCAGCGTACCGAGGCGGTTCCGAGCCCCTATAAAAGGGATGCGAGGGTTCTGAGGAAAATGCTCATTTCCTCCCATCTTTCTTGCGTTTTTGCCTCGTTTTTCGTGCACGTGATATCCCGAAGCCCCGGTTTCCATACTCAAGCCCCGAAGGTCGTTTGTACTCCCGAGATTCCCGAGAATCTAGAGAAAATCCGCTTTCTCGAGTCAAAGTTCTGCTTGGTTTTCATCTCGCCTTCTTCGATCTTTCAGGTGAGTTCATACCCCTATAAACTACGCTTTTAAATGTTTGATAAATGCTTTTTATACAATATTAGGGGGGGGGGGGGAATGCAAGTAAAACACACGGTTATTATCATGTATAATTTAACGATTCACTATATAAACTTTTTAGCTAAGTAATCATATGTGATTCATAAACTACTACATGAGTATTCTCGTATGCCATATATATTTGCAATAACACCTTGTCTTGTGGAAATAAAACGTGTTTATATATATATATATATATATATATATATATATATATATATATATATATATATATATATACAAATCAAATGCTCCATTTTTACATTAGGTATATATGATCAGTCAAGTCACTTTACGTGTAATACTTTATGAGTGAGCATTATACTACGGTTTACTATATGAACGAAATACATTTTGAAAAACTATAATAGGTCTAGTTTACGAGGAAATCATGAACATTTTCATACTAAGAACACTACATCAAAGAGATATTGTTATATACAAGAACAAATGGACATTTTCATACGTAAATCTGTTTTATACTAAATTTTGTGAGACATTTCACGTACTTTCGTGTATGCATTTTAAGTCCTATATTATATACCATAATCCCTTGTAGGGGGAGCGTGATACTTGTGTATAGATCTATACGGGATTGACAATCCCGCACCTAAGTTGTTAGCTACAACTAGGCCGGCAGGCCTGGGGTGACAAACGTCATAACTTTCCAACGCTTGAAGAACGTTGATATAGGCATCCTGGTCAAATAGCATGGTTATAAAACTCACATGGAGTATTAAACACATTGATTTACGGGGTTTTTCAAATGCCTTAACGATGTACACATAAAACGACTATTTTAAGCATGAAAAGCACTACTGTAATTACAATTTTGGAACAATCAAACTACCATCTACTATAGTAGAAAATATGGGATTTTCTTGGAACATTTAACATGAACAAACCATTTTCATTCTTTTTCATATAAACATTGTCACTAAAAACTTATGAACTCATCAGCTTAAATGTTGACCTACTCTTTCAAAACCACTTGTATTTCTCAGGGATTCAGTAATACAGATAAACTGCTGCTTTTGAAGAAGGGACGATGCGGCGTTAGTTTAATTTCATTTTGACATCATATTGTAATTTCTTTTGAAACAAGTACTTTCTACAATGTAAATGTAACACTCGTGTTTCTAGCCTAGGCATTTATATTAAGGTGATAGTCTAGGTTAACCTTTGTTACTCATTTTGAAGAAATAAAAAGGAATTATGTGAATATTATGTGAATTATGTGTTTTATGCTTAATTATTAGCTTTTAATTAATTAAGAATAAAAATAAGCATCAAAATTAAAGTGTGAGATAAGCCCGATATCTTTATATAAAGTTGTAGTGGTCGAAACAAGGATTTCGGGGATATAAAGAATATCAAAATCCGAGTTATAACGAAGAAGTTATGACCTGTCGAAGTTTCGCGACAAAACCGGCACGGTGCTAAATGTCGTAAAAAGTGAGTTTTTGATAAACTACTTTTTAGCCTTAGCAATCTAAACAAAATTTGGAGTATTCTTCAAACCGAGAAGTTCGATAAAAAGAAGGCCCAAATCTGACTTCGTATGAGGAAGTTATGATTTTTCGAAGTTTCAGCTTAGCAGTAGACAGCTAAAAACTCGAATTTTAGATCGAGCGATTTTTAGCCGACACAACCTAAACGAGAATCGAAGGTCTCTTCATTAGTATCACAACGGTAAAAAGTCTGACGAAAACGGACGTCGGATGAAGAAGTTATGAATTTTTAACGGATTTCTTGACCCGGTCTGTTAAAAATAATAATATAAAATTTAAATTCAAAATTAGGCGACGAAGTCTAAACGGAAGTTGTAGAGCGTAATTTTAGCTATGTGTGCATATAAAGAACGTAAAAAACGGAGCTCGTATGCGAAAGTTATGGATTTTAGAAGTATTGGCGCGAAAACCGAGAAAATTCGCATAGTCACATTTTGCCACGTCACCTTCGCTGAAAGAGTGCCACGTGTCCCGCTGAGTCACCGAAGCTGCTGAGTCATGTGAAGCCACGTGTCGGATTCTGATTTGACCGAAGGGAGGTCCAATCTGAGGCTCGCATATGGACCGAACCTCGCACCCCTAGCTCCGAGCCTCGCACATGGGTTACGACTCCGCGGTCCAATCAACGAGTGCCATCGAGGCCCTCGCACGTGTTGACCACCTGCGCATCGGACACACGCTTCGGACCAATCACAAGAAGCCAGCAGCCCCTTCGCACATGCTACCCTCGTGCGAGCCACCCCCTGCGAAGCCTCTTAGCCGTCGGATCAGGAGCCTCTCAGCCATTGGATCAGGACTTCGGACCCTATAAATAGAAGGGTACCTGCGAACCCTCCCGGCTAGAATTTAGAAATTGCCACTTTTAACCCCTTTTTCACTATTTTGGCTATTTTCACTTCCCCTGAAGCCCCGGTACTTATTCCAAATCCCGGAATACTCCACGAAGTGCCCGAGAAGCCCGGAAAATTTATCTTTTCGGTTTCGAAGCCCGACTTTTGCAAAGCTCGGTTTCTCAATAAAACTCCCGGTTTTATTAGAAACGATCGTTTTAGGAAACGAATTGCTGCCCGATTATCATCAAATCATGTGAGTGTATAGTCACTTTCATTTTACACATAGATATGAAGTATTTACCTTATAATACATGCTATGTGTAAATATATTAATTGTTTATTTGAGGTGACGGTTAAGTTGATGTTATATACAAGTTTTAAACTGTATAAGTAATTTTTGTCTACAAATATGTTGGGTAGCACATGGGTAGATAGTGATGTGTGATAAAATAACATTGAAGAGAGGCCTCGATGTGTTTTGAGATTCAGTCATCTAGCGGAGTTCGGATGACGACCACGGACTTTCTAGACTGTCCAGTGGGAAACATTAGCAGGTCCGTAACCTGTAGGTGTTAATGAACTGAGAGTGTTCATTCGCTGTACTCCATCCCCCTCATGGTTGCCTTTAGGACATGTATGGCTGAGGAAACCCCTTAACAGTAGTGTCCATCCCGATGATATTCTTTAAGCTAGGTCCCTTGTGATAAGTGTTAGGGACGTAAAGTGAGGATAACGGGAACGGGTAATCAGGGTTATTGTTGATTGATGAACTTAGTAAGTTTATTATTATTGTGGGTTAAAAACCCTATATGCTCACCAGGCTCCCAAGCCTGACCCACTCAGTTTTTTATGTTACAGTTAGTGGACCCCGAGCATAGTCGGAGAACGACGAGAGATTTTTGGATTATAGGCCAGTAGTTGTAAATAACTGTTGAGAGGCTTATAATGTCTTGTTTATGCTTTTGATCTGTATCGGAACATGACATCCCGAGGTTTTGATATATATATATATATATATATATATATATATATATATATATATATATATATATATATATATATATATATATATATATATATATATATATATATATATATATATATATATATATATATATATATATATATATATATATATATATATATATATGGAAAACATATACCTTCTTAATGAAGGGTTTTGATAAACTTTTATCATATGTTGTTTGGGGACCAATTCTGCAACATCTTTTAAAAAGATTTCTCTGATTTTATTTTAAAAAACATAAATTAAATCGGTCTTTTCTGGTTGTGAAATTAGGGGATGTCACAGTTGGTATCAGAGCATTAGTTTAAGTGAACTAAGAAACTGTAGAATTTCTAGACTTGAACTTAGAATGCTAAGTGATGATTGTGAGATGAGTGTCTACCATATTTTAGACACGAGCACTAGTTTATTTTAGGGAAGATGCCTAAAATTCCCTTATATGCTAAATGCTATGTGTTTGCCATGTGTGCCATTATTTGTTCGGATCTATGGTCTGTTGCTGACTGGATCTGGAAACCTTATGTGTGTAGGATTCTAAGCGTATGATTACGAGATTAGAACTAACATGTAAACGTTTCGGAGTGATAAGGGAATTGACATGTCTAACAAGGATAAAGACCTAAATTCGCCTTATTCGTTATATAGATTGTAATGGCCAGAACTCGTAGTGGAGCTGCAAATGCAAACAGAAACAGGGATCAACAGCCTCAACCTCAAGTAGTTGAGCAAGTACCTGTTGTAGGAGCTGCACCTGCGCCAATGACAATGGATGGGGTACAAGCAATGATACAGATGATGTTAGATCGCCAAATGGAGGAGACAAGGTGATTACTACAACAACATAGGGAAAAGACTACGATGCCTGTTGAATAGACCGTATTGAATGAAGGGCAATCAGTAGGAGGGAACTATAGTGGGACTCTTGGTCAAGCCAACCCACCGATAGTTAAACCAAACAACCAGGATGGAGGAGTTGATGGACGCGGATGCAAATACAAAGATTTCATGGAATCTAAACCGCCGTGTCTTTCTGGAAGTCCGACACCGGTGGAAGTCATGAATTGGATCTCCGAAATGGAGATGATGTTTGAAAGTTGCGAGTGCAGCAACAAACAAAAGACCGCACTTGCAATTCCTCTGATAAAGTCTGGTGTGTTGAGCTGGTGGAAGTTACTAGCTGATTTGATGCCCAAGGGTGAAGCTAGTAAGATGTCTTGGGAAGATTTTGTGGTACAACTGAAATTGCAGTACTGCTCTGAGCAGGATCTTCTAGAAATCAACAATGAGTTCCAGAATTTAAAGAAAGGAAAGATGAGCGTTACTGAATATGCTGCTAGTTTTATGGAAAAGATGAAGCTAGTTCCTCATCTAGTTCCAACTGAACTCTCTAAGGTCAACAATTTTGCCCTCGGATTACTAGCGGACTTTGGTCCGATGGTTAAGCAAGCAACCACTTTGAAAGCCGCCATCTGGGCTGCTAAGAATGTTGAGGTTCAGATCAAAGAGAAGGGTCTGGAGAGGGCAGAAGTTGGTGAAAAGAGAAAATTTGAAGGAACTTCAGGTTCCAACAAGAAAAGCAAATTTTCTAAGTCCAAGAAGTTTGGAGGAGGAGGAGGTGAAGTGAAATGGTGTGAGAAGTGCAAGAAAAAGCACTCTGGGAGATGTAGTGAGGACGTGACTTGCTTCAAATGTGGAAAGACTGGGCATTATGCCAACGTGTGTCCGTCCGACAAGAGGGTATGTTTTGAGTGGCATGAAGTAGGGCATGTTCTTAAAGACTGTCCAAAGAGGAAGGATGCCGCAAAGCCCAATCTACCACCAAAGCCAAAGGCGAGAGCCTTTCAGATGACACTTGAAGCTGCAAAAGAAGAAGTCGATGTCGCTTCCGGTACCTTTCTTGTAAACGAATTGCCTGCCCAAATTTTGTTTGATTCTGTAGCCAATTACTCCTTTATATCGCATGAATTTGGTAGAAAGCTAGCTTTGCCTGTAAATAGGCTAGTTAATGCCTTATTAGTCAAGATTGCTAGTGGCAAGTTTGTACCTATTATCCATCGTATGAAAAACATCCTTATTGACTTGGATGGGAATAAGTTCCACGAGGAATTATTTCCTATCGAGTTAAATGGATTCGACATAGTTTTAGGAATGGATTGGCTTAGCCCCAACGATGCAGAAATATTATGTAGAAAGAAGATAGTAAAAGTAAACCCGCCAGGGAAGGAGTCGTTTATGGTGTATGGAGACAAACACAGAGTAAATTCTAGAATCATTTCCTTAAGAAAAGCCAGAAAGTGTTTGGCCAAGGGATGTACATCATATCTAGCGTTCATGATCGATGCTAAGATGGAAAAGAAGGAGGTGCAGAATATTCCGGTGGTGTGTGATTATCCGGAAGTCTTTCCCGAAGATCTTCCCGGATTGCCCCTTGATCGACAAGTAGAATTTTGTATCGACTTGTTACCAGGAACGACGCCGATAGCAAAAACACCATATCGATTAGCACCAACAGAGATGAAAGAACTTATGACACAACTTCAGGAGTTATTGGACAAAGGTTTCATTCGACCTAGTTCATTGCCCTGGGGAGCCCCTGTGTTATTTGTAAAGAAGAAAGACGGAAGCATGAGAATGTGCATCGATTACAGAGAGCTGAACAAAGTGATGATAAAGAATAAGTACCCGTTGCCAAGGATCGATGACCTGTTCGACCAGTTACAGGGTTCGAGCTATTTCTCGAAGATCGATCTTAGGTCGGGATATCATTAACTAAAGGTGAGAGAGCAGGATATCGAAAAGACTGCCTTTAGAATAAGATATGGACACTATGAATTTTTTGTTATGTCATTCGGACTAACCAATGCCCTAGCAGCTTTCATGGATTTGATGAATAGGGTTTGTAAACCATTCCTAGATAAATTTGTGATAGTATTCATAGACGACATCTTGATTTATTTGAAAAGCAAGCAGGAGCATGAAAAGCATCTGCATGAAGTGCTATAAGTCCTGAAAAAGGAGAAGTTGTATGCAAAGTTCTCCAAATGTGAATTTTGGATTCAATAAGTCCAATTTTTAGGTCATGTGGTCAACCAAGAAGGAATAATGGTTGACCCAGCAAAGATTGAAGCTGTGATGAAGTGGGAACAACCAAAAAGCCCTACGGAGATTCGAAGCTTTTTAGGATTAGCTGGATATTACCGAAGGTTTATCCAAGGCTTTTCTTCGATTGCTACTCCATTAACAACTTTGACCCACAAAGGAGCTACTTATGCTTGGAATGAGAAGCATAAGGAAGCCTTTGAGAAGTTGAAGAAGAGATTGTGTGAAGCACCGATTCTTTCGTTGCCTGAAGGAGTTGATGACTTTGCAGTTTATGACGATGCATCTGGAATTGGGTTAGGTTGGTTTCTGACCCAAAGGGATAAAGTTATAGCATATGCATCGAGGAAATTGAAGGAACATGAAAAGAACAACCCCGCTCACGATTTGGAGTTGGCAGCGGTAGTATTCGCCCTAAAGATATGGAGGCATTATCTTTATGGCACAAAGTGTAAACTTTTCACTGATCATAAGAGTCTTCAATATCTCTTTAATCAGAAGGAATTGAGCATGAGGCAACGATCCTGGCTAGAGTTACTCAAGGACTACGACTGTGAGATACTTTACCACCCTAGTAAAGCAAATGTTGTTGCTGATGCTCTCAGTCGGAAGGTAAACCTTGAAAAGAAAAGGCCAAGAGCGTTGAGAATTAAAGTTGTCTCAACAATTGTGGAAAGTATAAAGAAAGCTTAAGAGGAAGCTTTGGAGAAAAATGACCGAAAGGAAGAACGTTTGGGCAAAACGTTAGTGTTCGGTACAAACAACCAAGGGTTGAAGGTATTCCAAGATAGGATTTGGGTACCTAAGACGGGTGGAGTAAGAGATCTTCTGATGAAAGAAGCTCACAAGACCATGTATTCGATTCATCCCGGCAGTACAAAAATGTATAGGGATCTAAAACCCTATTATTGGTGGCGGACGATGAAGCTCGATGTTGCTAAGTATGTGGCCGAGTGTGTAACTTGTGCTAGGGTTAAGGCACAACATCAGAAACCGTATGGGAGTTTAGAACCTTTACTCGTACCCATGGGTAAATGGGAAGACATCACCATGGATTTTGTGACTAAACTGCCCAGAACAAGGAACGGTCACGACATGATTTGGGTGGTCGTTGATCGCTTCACTAAGAGTGCGCATTTCATAGCAGCCAAAGAGAAATGGTCTATGGATAAACTTGCGAATTCTTACGTGAAGGAAATTATGAGGCTTCACGGTGTTCCACTTACGATTGTATCCGATCGTGACAGCCGTTTTACCTTAAGGTTTTGGAGGAGTCTACAAGAGGAATTTGGTACCAAGTTGTGTTTAAGTACAACTTACCATCCGCAAACCGATGGTCATAGCGAACGAACGATTCAAACATTGGAGGATATGCTGAGAGCATGTACCCTAGAATTCCAAGGTAACTGGGATGAACACTTACCTCTAGTAGAATTCTCCTATAATAATAGTTTCCACTCAAGCATTAAGATGGCACCTTATCACGCCTTGTATGGGGAAAAGTGTCGAACGCCATCATGTTGGCTGGAAGCTGGGGAAAAGCAGTTTATGGGACCTGAAATAGTCCATGAGACTGCTGAAAAGTTGAAAGTGATAAGGGAAAGGATCTTAGCTGCTCAAGATTGAAAAAAGAGTTATGCTGACAAGAAAAGACAACTAATAACCTTTGAAGTTGGAGATTCGGTTTTACTTAAAGTCTCGCCGTGGAAGGGACTTATAAGATTTGGGAAACGAGGAAAGTTGAGTCCAAGGTTTATTGGACCGTTCAAAGTTCTTCAGAAGATCGGGAATCAAGCTTACAAGCTAGAGTTACCGAAAGAACTAGAGGGTATTCATAACACCTTTCATGTGTGTTACTTGAGAAAGTTCACGGGAGATGTGCCCGACATAATTCCGATTTCTGAGTTAAGCTTGGATGAATACAAGAGGTTGATCGAAGAACCTGAGGAAATCGTTGACCGTAAGACTATGAAGTTGCGACACAAGATGGTCGATTTAGTGCTTGTGCATTGGAAATATACGAATGGACCAAATCTCACTTGGGAAACGGAGAGTGACATGATGAGTCGCTACCCGCAGTTGCTTGGTGATATGTGATTCCGGGGACGTAATCATCCTAAGGGGGAGAGAATTGTAACACTCGTGTTTCTAGCCTAGGCATTTATATTGAGGTGATAGTCTAGGTTAACCTTTGTTACTCATTTTGAAGAAATGAAAAGGAATTATGTGAATTATGTGTTTTATGCTTAATTATTAGCGTTTAATTAATTAAGAATAAAAATAAGCGTCAAAATTAAAGTGTGAGATAAGCCCGATATCTTTACATAAAGTTGTAGTGGTCGAAACAAGGATTTCGGGGATATAAAGAATACCAAAATCCAAGTTATAACGAAGAAGTTATGACCTGTCGAAGTTTTGCGACAAAACCGGCACGGTGCTGAATGTCGTAAAAAGTGAGTTTTTGATAAACTAATTTTTAGCCTTAGTAATCTAAACGAAAGTCTTAGTATTCGTCAAACCGAGAATTTCGATAAAAAGAATGCCCAAATCTGACTTCGTATGAGGAAGTTATGATTTTTCGAAGTTTCAGCTTAGGAGTAGACAGCTAAAAACTCGAAGTTTAGATCGAGCGATTTTTAGCCGAAACAACCTAAATGAGAATCGAAGGTCTAGTCATTAGTAGCACAACGGTAAAAAGTCTGACGAAAACGGACGTCGGATGAAGAAGTTATGAATTTTTAACGGATTTCCTGTCCCGGTCTGTTAAAAATAATAATATAAAATTTAAAGTCAAAATTAGCCGACAAAGTCTAAACAGAAGTTGTAGAGCGTAATTTTAGCTACGTGTGCATATAAAGAACGTAAAAAACGGAGCTCGTATGTGAAAGATATGGATTTTAGAAGTATTGGCGCGAAAACCGAGAAAATTCGCATAGTCACATTTTGCCACGTCACCTTCGCTGAAAGAGTGCCACGTGTCACGCTGAATCACCGAAGCTGCTGAGTCATGCGAAGCCACGTGTCGGATTCTGATTTGACCGAAGGGAGGTCCAATCCGAGGCTCGCATATGGACCGAACCTCGCACCCCTAGCTCTGAGCCTCGCACATGGGTTACAACTCCGCGGTCCAATCAGCGAGGGCCACCGAGGCCCTCGCACGTGTTGACCACCTGCGCATCAGACACACGCTTCGGACCAATCACAAGAAGCCAACATCCCCTTCGCACACGCTACCCTCGTGCGAGCCACCCCCTGCGAAGCCTCTTAGCCGTCGGATCAGGAGCCTCTCAGCCGTTGGATCAGGACTTCGGACCCTATAAATAGAAGGGTACCTGCGAACCCTCCCGGCTAGAATTTAGAAATTGCCACTTTTAACCCCCTTTTCACTATTTTGGCTATTTTCACATCCCCCGAAGCCCCGGTACTTATTCCAAAGCCCGGAATACTCCACGAAGTGCCCGAGAAGCCCGGAAAATTTATCTTTTCGGTTTCGAAGTCCGACTTTTGCAAAGCCCGGTTTCTCAATAAAACTCCCGGTTTTATTAGAAACGATCGTTTTAGGAAACGAATAGTCACTTTCATTTTACACATAGATATGAAGTATTTACCTTATAATACATGCTATGTGTAAATATATTAATTGTTTATTTGAGGTGACGGTTAAGTTGATCTTATATACAAGTTTTAAACTGTATAAGTAATTTTTATCTACAAATATGTTGGGTAGAACATGGCTAGATAGTGATGTGTGATAAAATAACATTGATGAGAGGCCTCGATGTGTTTTGAGATCCAGTCATCTAGCGGAGTTTGGATGATGGCCACGGACTTTCTAGACAGTCCAGTGGGAAACATTAGCAGGTCTGCAACCTGTAGGTGTTAATGAACTGAGAGTGTTCATTCGCTGTACTCCATCCCCCTCATGGTTGCCTTTAGGACATGTATGGCTGAGGAAACCCCTTAGCAGTAGTGTCCATCCCAATAATATTCTTTAAGATAGGTCCCATGTGATAAGTGTTTAGGGACGTAAAGTGAGGATAACGGGAACGGGTAATCAGGGTTATTATTGATTGATGAACTTAGTAAGTTTATTTTTATTGTGGGTTGAAAACCCTATATGCTCACCAGGCTCCCAAGCCTGACCCACTCAGCTTTTTATGTTACAGGTAGTGGACCCCAAGCATAGTCGGAGGACAATGAGAGATTTTTGGATTATAGGCCAGTAGTTGTAAATAACTATTGAAAGGCTTATAATGTCTTGTTTATGCTTTTGATCTATATCGGAACATGACATCCCGAGTTTTTGATATATATATGGAAAACATATACCTTCTTAATGAAGGGTTTTGATAAACTTTTATCATATGTTGTTTGGGGACCAATTCCGCAACATCTTTTAAAAAGATTTCTCTGATTTTATTTTAAAAAGCATAAATTAAATCGGTCTTTTCTGGCCGTGTAATTAGGGGATTTCACAGTAAACTTTCAAATTATATATATCATGGCTGTATTGCTTTCTTTACAATGTATTCAATTATTACGATACTACATGAAGTCATCCGCCCTCGAACGATTCTGCCGTTCTGGTTTGGGGGTGTGACACCATGGGTATGGATTTGGGTTATACACATGACCCTTGGAATCCACATATATAAATACATGCAACATGACCTAAAAACGCCAACCGATATACACTTTACATGTTCTTGGAGTTCATGGTGGTTTTTGGTGCATGGAGTTTCTCTCTCAAGAGTCACCTTTGTTCTAGGTGATTTGTGATTCCATTTGAGGTGCAACACTTGGGGCACTAAGTTCTTAAAGGCCAAAGTCTTTCTAGCAACACCAAATACATCAAGACTTCAAGCCACATAAAAGGTTTGTTACCCTAACTATTATCTTATATTGTTTATGTTAAATTGCATGCTAGTTATAGGATTAATGCCTTGGAAACCATTTGCATGTATAATTAGTGAAAACATAGATCCGAGGTATTTAGGGTTGTATGTGCACCATAGGATGTTGTAATATACAAAAACCCATCAAGGCTGACGAGGAAGTGTTGTAAGTCTATGTTGTACTCGTCACATTCGGTGGAATGAGGTAAACCATTGCAGGAGTGGTCGTTAGGGTTGAGGAAGGATCACCGCATGCCTGGTTCGAGGCGGAAAGTATTGTTGGAGGATTTCTCTTATTTTGGTATGATGATCGTTGGATCTAAGGCAAGGTTTGGCATCTGCAACACTCGGTTGGGTGAGACATATAGGCGAGGCCCATTTAATTGTACATGTTGGGTGAGACCCGTAGGCGAGGCTCATAGGGTTATGATAGTGTGAGTGAGACCAGATGGTAGTTGGCTTTAGCAAGGTAATAGATCATGTTTAGTGTGGGATGACTATATGGTTAGTGTTTGGTATCAATTTGATGGTTAGGCTAGTGTAGCCCTTATTAACTAGACTCTTAGTTGGAGCCTTGTGGTGGGACCAAGTGTGAGACTGTCAGTTTCCGCATTTGATTGGGGAGTTTGTATCTTAATTCAATGGGAGGTCACCAAGTAATTAGAAGATTTTAGATAGATGTAAGTGTGAGTCTTTGGATTTCAGAATTTGAGTCATGTTTTGGGTTGGCACAAAGAATTGGGAATCGCGTTAAGATTCAGATTTCTTTTATGAAAGATCTTTTCAATAGCAAGGTATGGTCAAAGATTCTGCCTGCTAAGGGTATCGGTTGAACAATTTAGAATAAGAATGATGTCTTTCAATTCAGATTACAGAGAGAATATCTATTAATTGTGTTTCGGAATGGTTCTACCTCTGAGGAGGTCAGGTAAAGTTTTGGGGGTTTTGAACATATAGCAGTGAAGTGCTAGTTTTTCCGTATTGAACAAGTTAGTGGATCAATAACTTGTTCCCCGTCAGGGTATATGAGTGCTTTTATGAGTGGGTTTCGTTGGAAGCACTGGAAGGTCGCTTTGAGTATGAGTCAACTTTTCGTCGACGCACGGTTCGAGAGGAATTGGATGGATCGACTAATTTCTTGGAAGGTAGTAGGGAGCGACTTCGAGGACGAAATCTAATTTAAGTGGGGGAGAGTTGTGACAGCCTGTTTCGAGTCGTTCCATAGTTCGGGGTCGTGACCTGAAGATCGACTATCATAAGGCTACAGGCTTTGGGGGAAAGTGGGGGTTTGGGCCTTTAATGAATTAATAAATTTACTTTGAGGTGCTTTAAGTCGAAAATAATTAGATAGGGATGTAGATCTCCTCAATACCTTTCCATGGATATAAAGATCGTCAAAATCAAAGTTGAAACGAAGAAGTTACGACCGTTTGAAGTTATGATGGTTTTGGGTTAAGCCATGTACGTTGGGCGTACGGGAAGTACGCTCTGTTAGGATTTAGGTAAAAGAAATAATCTTAAAACCCTTAATTTCACATGCAACATAAAGGATGTATTTTTTCACTATTAAAACCTATAAATATGAACTTCAAATAATAAACCCTAGAAGCCCTAGGTTATTTTTTGAAAATACCAAAGAAGGATTAATGATTACATACCTTATTGTTATTATAGTAAATAACAAGAATCTTTCACTTGTAGATCTCTTGGAAGCAATCACCACAATTGTCGTGCCTCTAATGGTTCAAACCCAAGCTATCAAGAAGGAGGCTTAAGAGAGAGGAGAGGGGAGAGTGAGATGGAGTGACCGAAAATCTAATGCCTAAGGGTCTTTATATAGTGGTGCAAGGAAACCCTAGATAACTTTGATTTGAATATTAAATTAATATTTCAAATCTGGTATTTATCTCATTCCTTATTTATCCACATTGGACATTCTAGAAACCCTAAAATATCCTCCTTGAAACCGTCCACCCTAGGGTTGGACTGTTTTGAAGGCTTTTGTTTAACTATTGAACAATTGCTCTTTAGACTCTGCCATTTTTTTAAATTCCAAAATTAATTCTAACTAGGGTCAATACCCATGCTTTGCATGGGTCGGTGTATCCCATGCTTTTCATGGGCCGGTTATAAGTAAATCTAAGAGCCATTTGAAAATGGATATTGATAATATTAGATCGAATTTAAAAAGATCCGAGTACACTGAAAGCAGTTGATTGATTGAAAGCATCAAAAAAAATAAGCCAAGGGTATTTCTGTCAATCAATCTTTATCATTGTTGTAGGAGTATCTATGTCTTCAGCTCTCTCCCAACAAGCGTGACCCTTTATTGCATCACCCACTTTCATTTCATTGTTTTACAAACAAAATCTTTGAATACATAGAAAAAAAACAAAGTACCTAAACATATATAACATATGGTTATGCATTAGCTTTGAGCAGATGATCGGTAGCCCAATGAATCGCTTCTTTTGAATTCCCCAGCTCTCCTTTCATCAACCCATTGTCCAAGAGATAAACTTGTTTCTGAAAACACAACACAATGATTGTTAGAGCAGTATTTTCAAAATGGAAATCAGATCAATCGTCAAGGTAGAAGATGACTTCTAAAAATGCAGCAAGAGTTTGCAATTTGCTTGATAAATCATGTTCTAAAATGATTGGAGATGACATTATTGGTTCCAAATAATATGTAATAACAAAATCGAGAAGTTATACACCCAAACCGAATTGAATAAAAGGGATAAATGTAGATATTTAAATAAAAAAAAAAGTGAAAACCCAAACATCACCACACGATTCAATTCATCGGACACAGATCCAATATTTTACAAAATCATAATAAAGAGTAACATGGTTCAACAAATCTCCGGATTATATTAATAATAATAGAAAACGTACCTCGAGAAATAACACAACAGCCCCTTATCAAATATTTTCCTTGTTTCCTTGTAATCCACTGCATCAATAAGTTAAAGAAAGAACCAAATAACAGAATTAATAAAACAGAATCTGGAACACATATCATATTACTTGTGATTAACAATATAAGTTGTAGAATTTAACTATTAACTGAATTTGGTACCAACTAAAACTACAAAAACCGAATGTTACCTAGATTTCACGAATATTTCACTATCTCCTACCAAGGTCGCAATTGTAATCCAGTACCAATAACCTTCGGCATAGAACCCTCTAGAATATTTTAATATATTAATTACAATAAATGTAGTAATGAATAAATATCAGTTTCATTAATTGACTTACCTTCTACTTTTCAAAATTCCCAAATTAAAGTTTATTAGTTTCTTTTGTTTATTTTTTTAAATTTAAAAGATAAAAAAACATTTCAATTTTAATAATTGATTACGTTTCTTAATTTCGTATAAATCCAAAGTTCTCAAATATTTATACCTTCATATATAACTTTTTTTTTAAATCAACTTATGTAATACATGCGTTTAATACCAAGTGTGTAACACCTGCGGATTCAGGCTAGTCAATTAAAATATAATAAGTGTTAAAATGATTTTTTATAGAAGATTATTTACGATAAATAATCTTAACCAAAGTAATAGTTAGGGTCAACAATTGTAAGATATTTGATTTTTATAAGATATAAAAGTTAGTCGCACATAAGGAATGTGTGACATAAAAATCTAAGATCTGAATGATTTACTTTTAGCTAAAGTCACAAAAAAGAAAATCGTAGTGCTTTTTAAAATAAGAATTTTGAGAAAAAAAAAACCAAAAACAGAGTCCATACGTGAGATTTATGATTTTAGCAAAATTATTTAATTTTATAAAAATATGGACGAAAAATAAAGTCAAAATTAGCCGACAGAGTTTAAACGAAAGTTGTAGACGTCGTCTATAGCTACGTGTGGATATATAGAACGTCAAAAATGGAATTCATATGAACGAGTTATACTTTATAATAGCATATTTACGTATTAAAATAAAGTATAAATCTTATATATATATATATATATATATATATATATATATATATATATATATATATATATATATATATATTATTAGAAAGATATCGATGATGCGATCGTTATAAGACTAGTGTTGAGTACTTTCAACATTAGTTTAGTACAAATATCGTTAAATCTATTTAAAATAGTATTATAAATGAGTGCTTAGTCGTTTAAATAACTATAAGGCCATTTAAGTAAGTACAGATGGTGGTTTTTGAAAAATCCGATTACTATAGATAAGAGGTTTTAGACTCTCACATTTCTTGCACCATTCTCTTGATTCTAGAGTGTTTCTATTTTTATCCTGGAATATTTCAGTCCCTCGTGATTTGACTTCTCTTTTTCGTAGTTTTAGTATAGTAAGGTGAACGCCACAAGAATAGTTTTAGAAAAAAAAGATTCTGTAACGAAATTCTGACCACGGAGTTCTAAGTTTTCGCTAGAAACACTATAAGTTGAGATACACCTATTACACTTTAAGTATAACTTATGATTAAATTCGTTATCATTATTATGAACCTAAACAAGATTTATCAGTGAGTCGAGGTCGTTATACTAATTGATCTACTTACGGGGATGATGTCTAGGTTAGATTTAGTGAGGTGTTTAAAGTGGGATTTCAAAAACAATGTACTTTGTATACCAAATAGACCCTACCTCCGATATGATCCTACCTGATTGTCCCTTATCAGCTATAGATTAGTAGACTTTGAATTAATGATGAATTTAGACTAATAATTAGTCGCAATAAATATTAGAGTAAGACTTAGCGATAATGATACTAGGTTGCATCAAAGGAAGAGATAGTTTCTAGAAGCGAAGCAATGTCCGAATTTCGAATTGTCACTTTAACAAGTGAGTGCATAGTTACTTTCATATTATACATAGACATGAAGTATTTAATATTAATACATGCTATATGTGCTTATTATCTGTGTTCCTGATATCTTTGCTAGACGAATGATTTATAAATGTTTTACATGATTTAAACTGTATATAAACTTTTATACCTATAAATATATTGGGTGAAGATTAGTAAATGAAAGATGATGTATAAGATGAGAGATGAAAGATGAAATAAATGATGAGAGGCCTTGACTGTAAAGATGATGTCATCTAGCAGAGTATAGATGACAACCACAGACTATTCTAGACATTCTAGTGGAACGCTAGCAGGCTCACAACCTGTAGATGTTTTTAAACTAAGTGTTCACCAGATGTACTATAAAAACCCATTGACATGTATTGTGGGTGGACTTCTTAGTGTAGTACTGTCAATAAAGGAGATAAACCCTGACAGCTATGGACTTGGTTCCTTATAGATGAATGCTGACAGCTATGGACTTAGTGCCTAATAGATAAACACTAACAACTATGGACTTAGTGCCTATTGGACGAACGTTGGCAACTTTGGAATTAGTACCTGATGGATGACATTGGTAGCTATGGACTTAGTGCCTATTAGATAAACCCTGACAGTGATGTACTTCATGCCTATGCCTTAGGAAAAACCCTTAGGAATAAATATTGGAGAATACATACTAACCAGTATCATGGAGGAATCCTTGAACTAGTATTGTTAGTATAGATGATCCTTAGGTACTCACCAGGTTTCCCAACCTGACCCACTCAGTTTATTGTATCACATGTAGTGATATTAAAGATACATTTTGTTGAGATATTCAAGGAGTATTAGGCCACTAGTTTAATTATTGTAAGGCTTGTAATCTTTTGTTATTCTTATGTTACTGTATTGACGATGACATCCTAATGTTTAATATGAATAAAACACATTACTTCGGAAATCCTTTGATAATATCATTATCATGTTTTCTAGAAACAAATTCCGAAATATTATTCTTCAAAAGGATACTCTGATTTTTAAGTAAAGAATGAACAAATAGGTTTTCCTGGTCATGAAATTGGGGATGTCACATAGTGTGATAATAATTTTTTCCTGATGTGGTGCCATTCAATGGTTATAACACACATAGAAAGAACTTCTCATTTTGAAGTTTTGATGAAGAACATCAATCTAGTATCGCAAATTGTGAGGTAAAGGTATCTGATATCCATGATATCTACCTGAAGCATATCACAAATATATGATTAATCTAAAGCTACAAAATCCATCTATCTACAAAACTTTGACCTATCCTAGGTTGATTTACCTCAAAATGGGATTCAATAGCAAGAACTCTTCATCTTCAATATCCACCTACAATTGTTTCACATAATTTTGCTAAAAGGGTAAACTTGTCTTTTTATATAATGCTCGCTTCAGTTTCGAGGGGCTATCTTGCCATAAAACAACACTTTCACTCTCCAGGTCCTCTTAGGCCATTTCGTCTTTGAAGGCATAGTACTCTTTTTCCCCTAGTTGTTTTTGGTTCCTGTTGGGCAATTTTTCCCCTGCCTTATGTTTTGGTTCAATTTTTAGCCTTAATCAAATGCTTGTTCATGAAGGAAATTGGTTAGAAATACTTCTGGAAGTGATGTGTTAAAACAAATAATACACTCAAAGCAAGATTATATGAAGATAAACTTAAAAAAGAAAAATATAACCTTTCAAGAATTCACACTGAAAGAGTCCAGTATCACCCTCCTGCGCAACCTCTCATTGTGAAGTACACCAATCCTTCAATCCTAAACCTACACAACAAACCCAGATCAATCAATTAATAAAACCCCACATTTATTCATTTGAGCGACCAAGTAAAATCCTACCACCATATCATAATTATCATGTTATAATACATAATTAAGGTTATAAAGCCTTACAACGATCAATAAGAGGGGCGATTAGATAAATTCCATGAAGTTCCTATGTTGCTAAAGGTCTGATCTATTTTAAGTGATGAAAGTAATAAAGAATAAGTGAAGATAAAAAAGACACATATTTTTCTTACCATGTAAATAGAAGATCTTGGTGTCAACAACTAGGTGTGAAATCCATTTTGATTTTCAAGAAAAATGGATCGGCCACAAGTTCTACCTATGAGAATGAGTTAAAATGTTTTTAGGATCAACATGGATTTCATTCACCACACATTATCTTTGTCAGGAATCCAACAATGAAACAATGAAACTGCAAGATGAATATTATATACCCTTCCATCCCTTTGATGCAAAATTCTCTTCAAGATCCTTCTTTGAAAATCATGGATTAGCTCATCCGTTAATTTATTTAGGTTGTTAATATCCTATCTCATGTGAACATAGAACATATAAAATGGGATCATAAACCCTAAAATCATGATATTAAAAATTTATTCACGGACCTGAATACTCTTTTCAGCCACAAAATCATTTCAACACTTTGTAACAATTAGTTGTTTACAAAATTCTAATAAAAATGTAATTAAATTTTAAGAAAAAGAAAGAAGAGATTAGAGAAATTGCCATAGTGCCATCAATTCCAAAGTGAAAGAGACCAAATTATGAGCTTTTAACAACCCAAAATTTTATGGGGTTCGACACACAAATATCTACACCAAAATATAGAAAACCAAATTCATGATTAATTAAACCGAAATTGAATCAATAATAATAGTAATTGAATCGAAACTGAAAAAGAAACCTACATGATAAATCGAAGCTGCAGGGGCTGGGAAATTCAAACGTTGAGCAATGAAGATGGAGCAAAAGCACTACTATTTTTGGGGACGCATCGGACAAAGTTGGAGCTGAAGTGTCACACCCCCGAACCAGACGACGGAAACCTCTAGGGTTTGGGTGACCTCGTCTTGTAATATCATCACAGTGTATATAATTGAATCAAAGACAACATCATCATCACACATGAAATATAACAACCATCATAGTTTACATCAGTGTGTAGGTTTACAAATTACATTCCAAATGTCAATGTATGATGATAACAAAAATACACAAAAATCCACGTGTTCCTAATGACCAACCTGCTTAACGATTCCATGAGAATACAAGTTATTTTGAAAACGGTCAACATATATAATGTTGGTGAGTTCATAAGCATGTTTGTAAGAAAAGTTTTGTATCATTTGTAAATTCCAGAAAATCCGATATTTTCCACAAAAATTGTCTGAGCGTTTTGTTTCAAATCTTGTATTATAGCATGTGTTCATATTTTGAAAATGTATAAAGAGAGAGTTCTAGAAATTTCTATATTTTCTGTTGTAAGTAAAATGTAAGGTATCGTGTTTGTTACCCAGAAAATCCGATATTTTCTGTCTGTAAAAGCGTTGTAATCTTTAAACCATAAGACCCAAGTGTTATAGAAATGAATAGCTCATACGTGTATCAAAAGTATAGTATAGGTATTCCGTAAATTTATCGTGTTGTTAAACTCTATGTGAATCGTTACAACCATACTTGATATGATTGATCTGCTTGTCATGACGTTTTTTAGGCATTGACTTGTTTAAGGTAAGACATTTGCCACCCTAGACTGGCCTAGTCTAGCTGTGGTGAGCAGCTCAAGTGCGGGGCTATCAACCCCATATAGATCTATACACAAAATCTCGCTCTCTCTCCAGGAGACTCTGGTTATAACTACAGGACTTGAGGTTGTACACTAGGTAGGTACAGATGAAAGAACGTCTCACAAGAACCTTAACAAAATTTACGCGAACAGTGTATCACATTGTTTACTGTTTTAAAATAATGTTTCGAGTATGCATTTGATTACAAAACATTGGTGATGAAAATACCATTTATTTTTTTGAAAGTGTTAAGTATTGATTGTTATTGGCCCAATTAACATAAAATGAGTCGGGAGGCCCAGTAAGAAAATAACATGTAATGAGAACACAAGGCCCAGTAAGCATGTAAATGGGTATTTAAGGCCCAATAAACCTGAATTGAATATATGAGGCCCATCAAACGTGTAAATTGGTCAATAAAGCCCAATAAACATGAACTGAATATATGAGGCCCATCAAACGTGTAAATGGGTCAATAAGGCCCAATAAACATGTAATAAGTATACAAGGCCCAACTAAAGTGAAAATGACGTAATTAGCCTATTTGTTATTAAAATGCTTGTTTTGGCTCAATTACTACCAAAGTTCATAAAAGGCCCACTTTCTCTAGAAATGACCTTTTTGGCCCAAATAAACAAGATTTTTCAATAAAAGCCCACTTTTGTCAAATTTTAATTATTTGGCCCACTAAAACCAAAATCTACAACAAAGGTCCATTTTCATTTCAAATGAAATTTTTAGCCCATTAAAAACCGAAAGTTTGTAAAAAAAAGGCCTATTTTTAAGTCCATTAAGGCCAAAAATTTACATTTCAAGCCCATGAAACCGTGAATTTCCACATAAGGCCCCTTTTTATGAAAAATGACCATTTTAGCCCATTAAAACCATGAAGGCCCAAAATAAGCCCATTTTGTCAAAAATAACACTTTTGACCCATAATCCATGAATGTCATAATAAGTCCTTTTTATAAAAAAAGGACTCTTTTGACCCCTTTAAAACCGTGAGTTGTCACAAAAGGCTCACTTTTTGTTTATTTGTCAAAAATGGACCCTCATTAGGTTTTCTTTTGTTTTAAGGTATCCTTTAACATATTTTATCTTTTCAACAACATAATGACTTACATTATGTAACTTATTTTCCTAAGATCTTCAAGACTTGGAAATATATCAACTTTATAAGGGGTTAACATAGATTCATAACATATTTGCACAACACATCATGAAAATTCACACAAGTATGCATAAAGACTTAGATCTAACACAAAACCAACTTGTATTCTCCTCCAAAACATAGTAAAACTGAAAACAAGGGGGTATGAAGCTCACCTTGGTGATAGATTCGGTTTTGATAAAGAAATGAAAAAGAATAAAGGTGTTTTTAGTTATCTTTTGATCACGCCCATGGGTTTGTAACTCCCATGGAGCCTCGATGGAGTATCCAATGGGTCCAACCCAACTTGATTATCCATGGAGCCTCTTAGCCCACTATATATGGTATGGATGATTTACATAATCAACCCATATATTTAATTAGTTATCTTTTGATCACTTAATTAGTTCTAAATTAATTCTTGATCAAACTAATTAAATAATATTATTAATATATTAGAACTTATAATATATTAATAAACCATATGTGTTATTTCTCTCATTTAGTTTATCCAATTGCATGGTGCCATGCAACCCAAATGGACCATGCCGGGTCGGGTCAAGTACATACTAGAAATAGTTATGGATTTAGACACCTTATCCAACAGTCTCCCACTTGGATAAGTCTAATAACTATAACTGCAAGTATGACTTCAGGAACCGATCGGCAATCGTAGCTCTTTTCAAGGTTTCTCGGAACTGAGAAGATGAAGGTACGCCATTTCATATAAGGGATCATATAATCCTCTGTTCTAGATATCTGCCGGACAAACACATGGAACATAGTCTTGCTTATTGTCCATCAGTTTGTTTCCCGATTTCCAATTTGTTTGACAAAGAACTTAATTGAACACATCAACTTAGTTCTGACCGAGCCCGGTACATGGGTCAAAACACAATCATCGAGGGGCCCAGATATCAACTTCTAATCCAAGAAGGAACAGATAAACTTCGACTCATATGCTTGTTGTACTACTTGTTAAATTACACACAAACGCACGTTTTATAACATCGAGTTACCAATGCATTTTTGCATGATCAATGTATAACTAACTCATAGTTAACAAGTCATATCTGTAGGTTTGAAGACTTATATGATATTACTGTCTCGCGATCACTCGAGATAAATTCCATGAAGTGATACCAGCGAGCGTGGGTTGAATCCAATACTCAGAACTTATGAGCACTCATGAGTGTTGAGGCTATGTCCAACATCTTAGACCTCTACAACCAACTCATGACAGTCTTACTTCATATCTACTTCCAACATATGACTGACTGTGGATAATTTGAATAATATGTAAAACAACATAAATATTCTGGAAATCAAAACATGCAAAAGAAATAATAGTAAACGATTGACAAAAGATAGTAACACTTTACTCATAAATAAACACAACTTTTATTCATCATCAAATGTCAATTACATTTTACAAATTTCAAAATTATCTAACTACTAAAACTAATATCATCCTTCAACCCTATGCTCCTAGCATGCTGGAGATGCTTAACCCTACCCAGTCCCTTCGTGAGGGGATCTGTCGGGTTCTCATCCGATGATACTCTCTTTGCCACGAGAAGTCCTTCTTCTATGCAATGTCTGATGAAATGATATTTTCTGTCGATGTGTCTGGATCTCCCATGATCCCTTGGTTCCTTTGCTAAGGCAACTACACTTTCACTATCACAGAAAATCTCTATGGGCTTCGATATAGCTGGTACAACTCCAAGGTCTCCAATGAAGTTCTTTAGCCATATAGCCTCTTTTTCCGCTTCGCTTTCCGCTATATACTCTGATTCACAAGTTGAATCAGCCACTGTCTCCTGCTTGGAACTTTTCCAAGAGGTTGCTCCTCCATTTAAGGTAAAGACCCAGCCTGACTGAGAGCGGAAATTAGCCCTATCAGTCTGGAAGCTAGCATCACTATACCCTACGACTCTCAAGTCATCACCCCCACCAAGGGTAAGGACCCAGTCCTTTGTCCTCCGCAGGTACTTGAGAATGTTCTTTACCGCTGTCAAGTGAGCCTTACCAGGATTCCCCTGATACCTGCTAACCATGCTTAAAGCAAAGGCTACATCAGGACGAGTACAGGTCATAACATACATGATCAAGCCAACTGCCGAAGCATAAGGTACCCGACTCATTTCTGCTATCTCATCTTCAGTACTCGGGCTCTGAGTTTTACTAAGTCTAGTATTACTCTGGATGGGTAACTTTCCTTTCTTGGAATCTTGCATGCTGAATCTCTTCAACACCTTGTCCAAGTAGGTACTTTGACTAAGTCCAATTAGTCTTTTACTCCGATTTCTCAAGATCCTTATCCCTAGAATATAGGCAGCTTCTCCTAGGTCCTTCATAGCAAAACACTTCCCAAGCCACGACTTAACTTCCTGCAGAGTTGGGATGTCATTTCCTATGAGTAATATGTCATCCACATACAGTACCAAAAAACTAACTATACTCCCACTAGCCTTGACATATACACAAGATTCATCTTCACTCCTAGAGAAGCCAAACTCTTTGACCTTCTCATCAAAGCAAAGATTCCATCTGCGAGGTGCTTGCTTTAATCCATAGATGGATTTCTCAAGCTTACACACTCTATTAGGGTACTATGTGCTGACAAAACCCTCTGGCTGATTCATGTAAACATCCTCAACCAACTTTCCATTAAGGAAAGTGGTTTTGACATCTATTTTCCATATTTCATAGTCATGAAATGCAGCTATGGCTAACAATACCCTAATTGAGTTAATCTTGGCTACTGGAGAAAAAGTCTCATCATAATCCACTCCAGGAGTTTGAGAGAAGCCCTTTGCTACCAGTCGAGCCGTATAAGTGTGTACATTACCATCCATGTCGGTCTTCTTTTTGAAGATCCATTTGCACCCAACTTTCTTACGACCTGGTACATTCTCAACCAAGTTCCAAACTTGATTGTCATACATGGATTGTATCTCGCTATCCATTGCCTCTTTCCATTTAGCAGACTCACGGCCTGCCATGTCTTCCGCATAGATGTTAGGTTCATCTAGACCTACTAGTGTCTCATCACTAATAAGCGTCTCACCTTCCGCAGTAATATGGAGACCATAGTAATGCTCAGGTACATTCCTAACCCTTGTGGAACACCTCAGGGTACAACTAGAGGTATAATTGGATCAACAGGAGGTTCCTCCTCAAGTAGACTGCTAGGGTTTGAGGTTCCTTCACCACTTGACTCTTGAAGTTCTTCAAGGTCAATTTGCCTCCCACTGTCTCCTTGGCTTATAAATTATCTCTCTCGAAAGACAGCCCTCCTTGCTACAAAGACCACATTCTCACTAGGTTTGTAGAAGAGGTAACCAAAGGATTTTTGTGGGTAGCCGATGAAAATACACTTCTCACTTCGAGGTTCGAGCTTGTCATGAGTCTCGCGTCTCACAAAAGCCTCGCAACCCCAAACCTTGATGTGGGCTAGACTAGGAACTTTTCCAGTCCACATCTCGTGAGGTGTTTTGGCAACCTTCTTTGTAGGGACCAGATTAAGGATATGGGTGGCAGTCTCTAAGGCATACCCCCAAAATGAGATTGGTAGTGTAGCTCGAATCATCATGGAACGAACCATATCCAACAAGGTTCGATTACGCCTCTCAGCTACACCATTCAACTGTGGTGTCCTGGGAGGTGTCAATTGTGAGACAATCCCACATTCCCTTAGATAGTCGAGGAACTCAGTACTAAGATACTCACCACCATGATCGGATCGAAGCATCTTAATGTTCCTGCCCAATTGATTCTCGACTTCCTGTTTAAACTCTTTAAACCTCTCAAAAGTCTCTGACTTATGCTTGATTAAGTAGACATATCCATATCTACTGTAATCATCCGTAAAAGTCACATAATAATGATTAGTATCCCTTGTGGCATGTTTGAAGGGTCCACACACATCCGTGTGTATAAGGTCCAACAAACCTTCACCCCTCTCACAAGAACCTGTGAAGGGTGACTTTGTCATTTTTCCAAGTAAGCATGATTCGCAACTATCATCTGACTTTAGGTCAAATGACTCCAAGACTCCATCCTTTTGGAGTTGGCCTTTGCGTTTCTTGCTTATATGTCCAAGACGACAATGCCATAATGATGCTTTATCCAAGTTATTATCATTAGTATAATCAATACACAATACATTATTTCCTAGGTTATCTACAACAGACACAACTTCATATACACCATCACAAGGTAATGTTTTAAAATAAAACATATTATTAAAGAAAGCATTTATTCCACCAGTTTCATTATCAAAAGAAAAGGTAAAACCTTGTTTATACAAAGCATGAAAGGAAATAACATTTCTTGCCATTTCTGGCGAATAACAACATTTATTCAAATCTAAAGTAAATCCACTACTAAGCAACAGAGTATAAACTCCAATCTTGGTGACAGGTGAAACTTTCCTATTAGCCATGATCAAGTTTATCTTTCCATGCTCCACATTCTCACTTCTTCTTAGTCCCTGCAATTCAGAACAAATATGAATACCGCAACCGGTATCAAGGACCCAAGAGTTAGAATAGAGTGAATTATTAGATGAACTAGTGTAAATACCTGCATGGTTGGGTTTAACCTTCCCATCCTTCAAGTCTTGCTGGTACTTTGGGCAATTTCGCTTCCAGTGCGCCTTTTCGTGGCAGTATAAGCATTCCACCTCTTTGGGATCAGAAGAAGGTGTAACGAAACCTTTCTTGGTCCCACTAGAAGAGGAGCCATCAAGAGTCTTACCCTTGGTACCCTTCCAAGGGTTCTTTCTTTTCTTCCCTCTACCTTTCTCGATTGCCAGGATAGGTGCTGAGTTTAGAGTAGTAGCAGGAGTGGTCACAACCGACTTACCTTTAAGACCTAATTCTGCGGTCTTTAGGAGTCCCTGAAGTTTGCTAAGTGTAACTTCCTCCTTATTCATGTGGTATGTCATGCGGAATTGATCATAACACGAAGGTAAGGAGTGCAAAATAATATCTATTGCTAACTCCTTAGGGAAGTTCACATTCAACTTCATCAAATGGTCCACATACCTTTGCATTTTCTGCAAATGGCCCGTTATGGGTTCTCCATCTTTCATTCGGGTTGTGATCATAAAGGAGATGATTTCATATCGCTCTTGACGAGCACTCTGATGGTAGCGGTCCATCAAATCTTGGTGCATCTCAAAAGGATAGTAGTCCTCATAGGACTTTTGGAGCTCGGCTGTCATGGTGGCCATCATGATGCATGCCACTTTGGTTGCATCTCTTTCATGTGCCTCATATTCAGCAAACTCCTCAGGAGTAGCAGTTGGCTCAGGCTCCTTAAGCTCCTTGTCAAGAACATATTCCTTGTTCTAGTAACGAGTGACCATCCTGATGTTTCTGATCTAGTCAGTAAAGTTGGATCCATCAAAGATGACTCTCCCACAAAGGTTCATGAGAGAGAATGAGCCTGTAGGGTTTAAGCCAGGAGTAACATTGTTGGAAGACATCTGAAAAGAAGAAAGTAAGTTTAGTTTAGATATAGGGATAGTCCTTAATAAAACACCCAAATGTAATATTAAGGCTAGGATCCAATCACAATATATTATAACCTAGAAGAGGGATGTCGTAATCCAAGTTATAACATATTTGAAAGGTAGGTGAATGACGATTCACTAATTTCCACCATGAAAATGAAATATAAATTATTAAGTTTTATTTGGCTTTTAGAAATTCCTAGAATCTTTGAGATTCATTGAACTTTTCAATGGCATGTTTCAATCTCGAGTGTGCCCTTCATGTTTTGTGACTGGGATACCGAGGATCACAAAACAAGGTGTGAAGTAACCATGCAAATTACTTGGTACCCTTAATGTTTTTCACTTAATCGTTGTGTCGGTAAACCACACGCGCTCCTTCCGACCTCATGAAAAACCATAAGTCACCCTTTGCCTTCCTTGTTAAGTCCAAGTTAGTGTGCCGGTAAACCACACACGCTCCACCAACGACTTAAACAAGGTGCAAAGTGTAATCTCATGGATTAGCACCTTATTCACATTTTTCCTAAAGTAACTAAGATTGGGAATTTATAAAATATTTAGTTACTTTATAATAATCATTATACTTTTAATGAGAATTTATAAGTCCTTGTCTTACCCGTTCGGCTAACGACCCTCCACCAGTCAAGCAAGCGATGGGTGAGAGTGGACACCCATTAAGTCACCATTTTATAGGCAACAACCTTATACCCACCTTATAGACCAGCTTCGTGAATGAGGCGTACTAGCGGTAAGATGACTTTGTTCTTATACATACATATATATATATATATATATATATATATATATATATAATTATTAAATCATAATACTATAAGTATAAGGGTTGAATTTTAACTTTTAAAATTCTAAGGGTTGGAACTAAATTTTTAATCAAGACTTTACTTGTTCCCAAACTTGAGGGCAAGTTTTGTAAACTTTCAAAACTTTTCATTTCTTGTAACTTATGAGTTAAATAGAGTAATAAAAATGAAGACTCTTCATTTTTCTAACTCTTGTGTTCTTTTAATGGTTCTTAAAACAAAAGAGACTTTTGGTTTTCCATAACTTGAGGACAAGTTATGCACTCCATTAAAACACATTATGATCATGAATTAATCTACCACATAGGTTACAAACAATTCCTATGATCATCTAAACATCATAAGATCAAGAACATGAACATGAACACTTTCATGAATCAAAACTTACATTTAAAACTTTGTAATTTTGATAACTTGTTGTTGTAAATGGATTAGCAAACACATTACACCATCTAAAATGAGTTTTGAAGTACCAAAATAGTTTAGGGTAATGTTTCTAGTCCATTTCCAGCAACTAAAGTCGAAAATCTGCATTCTGAGGCTTCTACTCGCCGAGTGCATGAACCTACTCGGCGAGTAGGTTAAAGATACACATGAACTCGGCTAGTCCCCCCATGGACTCGGCGAGTTCATCAGGCAGATTGCAAAAATATCGACTTTTTTCAACTTTCTAACACAAATAACAAACAAACAAGCCTAGGCTCTGATACCACTGATGGGTTTTGAGCATTCTAACAATTCCTAAGTGTACATGCAACCCTAATAACCTTGGATCTATGTTTTTCTAATTATCATGCAAAGTTGATTTCCAAGGCTATGATCCTATCTAGCATACATGGGGAACAATTTTAACATAAATAATAGATAGAATTACATACCTTTTTGTTGCAAATGTTCTTTGAAACCTTGTGAGCCTAGCACCCCAAGTGTGATGCCACAAATGCTTCACACAACACCAAACGCCATGGAGTAAACTTGGAGAGAATGTATAACACACTAAAATCGGCCAAGCCCTCTTGTTTCCCTTATAGTAGTGCCGATTTTGGGAGAAACATGACCTTTATATGGTGTTGACACATCTAGGGTTACACCATGTAAACCCTAATGTGTCATGACTCTTCATTTCCATGACCCATGGGTTTGTAACTCCCATGGAGCCTCCATGGAGTATCCAATGGGTCCAACCCAACTTGATTATCCATGGAGCCTCTTAGCCCACTATATATGTTATTGATGATTTACATAATCAACCCATATATTTAATTAGTTATCTTTTGATCACTTAATTAATTCTTGATCAAACTAATTAAATAATATTATTAATATATTAGAACTTATAATATATTAATAAACTATATGTGTTATTTCTCTCATTTAGTTTATCCAATTGCATGGTGCCATGCAACCCAAATGGACCATGCCGGGTCGGGTCAAGTACATACAAGAAATAGTTATGGACTTAGACACCTTATCCAACAGTAGGAAGCTTAAACATGAAATGAAGGTTGTTACGAGAGTAATTCCTTGACACAAAATGGAATAATTCAACTTGAGCTCATATGATCTTACCAAAAGTGTGAAGCTTGAAGTGATCTTCTTGAACTCACCCACACACCCACGGTTTTAGAAGAGGAAGATGGAAAGATTGCTGTGTTCGTGAGAGAGATATGAGAGGATTTTAATGAGTTTGAAGTCGAAAAATGAAGGTGATGGTGGGTGCTTTCGACCGAGATTAAGAAGAGAGAACACAGAGATTAGTTTGATTTTTACTTAGTGGATTATCATCTATGCCTAGATACTAGGTGGGTAAAAGGCATGGATTACCCCCATGCATTAGTGAGGTGTCACTAATTGAATGAATTCAATTTTTTTTACATCCGAGAATGAGGGGAGGTAAAGAGAAGAGAAATGTTTGGGCTTGAATTGAATAGCAATCGAGATCTTATAGCCCAATAAGAAAGATTTCGGCCCGTTGGGCCCACACACAAGTTTTCGGCCCAAATGAGCAAAAGGTATGGGTTTTCGGCCCATATAATTAAAGAAGATGGTTTTCGGCCCAATAAGGACCATGATGAGTCTTATGGCCCAAAATGCTATTGCTTATTGAATGTGGGTCCAGCTATGGCCAAAATGAGGTTTCTTAGCCAAAAAGAATCAAGTTGAGGGTTTATTGGTCCATTAGGCCCAATAAGAGGATCCTAGTCCAATAAAAGTTTGAACTAGGAAGTTAGGGTTTCAAGCCCAAAGTTGACTGAGTGTAGTGCATTGAATTAGATTTAGGGCTTCATGTGTGAATTTTGATTTGAATTGTTGTTGTTAAATGAATAACATGTATAAAATAATACTTAGGGTTACAAAAATTCTCCAAAAGTAATTACACATGGACAAAATTTCCTAGCCTTAAAGTATTGGTTGTGACAAGAAGAATAGTCATCATTTTGGGCCCAAATAGAGAATTATATAGCCCCACCTTGTAATCAGGAGACAGATAACAAGAAGATAATACAATAGAAGCATATGGAATATTGCGTACCGTTCATTCAGAATTTTACAAATCGGGTAAACATTCATCAGACCAGAGTATTCTTTTAAGGGTGCAATTTTATCAACTGGGAAAATTAGGGCTAAGGATGACATATTGTCGAATAGTTTCTAGGCATAATGCATATAAGATAAGAAAATAACCCTCTTCATTGTCTCCTTCTTTGTCTTTCTCTCTCTCACTCTCTCTCTCTCTCTCTATGTGTGTGCGTGTTCGATCTTATTCTGTCTTTATGTGACAACCCGATATTTCGAGACAATGTAATGTAAAACCGATCAAATCTAGATCAAAATATAATTTTCCTAAAATCCTATTTGGGTTAATTAAAGTAGTAGGAATCATATCAAGGTTTTCGTACATATAAAGAACCCTAAAATCTGACTTCGGATGAAGAAGTTATGAATTTTTGAAGAAATTCTTTAAACACGTCTTTTTAATAAATAAATAATAAAAATAATTTCGGAATTTGCCAACGGAATCTAAACGAAAGTTGTAGATCTTGGTCTCACCTTCGCGTGGATATAAAGAATGTCAAAAACGGAGTTCGTATGAGGGAGATATGAATTTTGGAAGTTTATTTAAAATAAATATAAATTTATTTATAAACTCCCGGTATTATCCGAAGGGGAGTCATCGGATAGGACCGAAGTACGCCCTGCGTACCTTCGTACGCCCCGCGTACTCATATCAAGGGCCTCAGATCGTCCACGTCGCCCTATCCGAGGTTTCTGACCCGTCCGACCCGTCCGAAGCGTCCGACCCGTCCGACCCGCCGTCCCATCCGACCCGCCTCCCCAGCAACGCGTCCCATCCGAAGCCGAGGCAGTCGAGGCTTCGGTCACGCATGACGTACGCGTACGCGCTGCGTACGAGCGTACGCCCCGCGTACCGAGGCGGTTCAGCCTTCCTATAAATAGAATGCGAGGCTTTCCGGAAATTTTGCTCATTTCTCTTCTTTCTCTCATGATCTTGCCTCGTTTTCCGTGCCCGTTCAAACCCGAAGCTCTGGTCTTTTTGCTCAAGTCCCGAGGGTCGATTTTACTCCCGAGATTCCCGAGAATCCCGAGAAAAATCCATTTCCCGAGACGAAACTCTGCCCGGTTTTTCCATCTCGCTTTCTTCAATCAATCAAGTGAGTTCATACCCCTTAAATTACCTTTTAAATGTTCTATAAATTCTTTTATATGCTTTGAAGGGGGGGGGATACAAGTTAAATACTTATAGTTATTGCTTCAATCACATGTGATTGCATTAATCACATGTGATTAATAACTAGGGAAACCAATGATTTTATCACTGTTCAAACTGTCTATCAAACTGTTTTACTTCAAAATGTTTTCCAAACCCATTTACTTTTCAAATTTATACTACAAATGTGATTTAAACAAATGTTCATTATACTTAAACTGTTTTAATCAAATCTATGCCTTCAAATTGTTTTATAGATTGACATCAAGTCGATCTTTCTTTAAAAATAATACTTATGTTTCAAACGTCTTATAAATACTTATTTATGCTTTTATATTATAAATTGCATGCCCATATATGTATAGATGTATAAATAATGTTTAAAGGGCTTAGGAAGGCCATCCACCCTATTTCCTTTTTCTCGATTTGGATGTGGTCTGGTGGGATTTCGGGTGACCATCCGAAGGTCGTTTCCATATTAATTACATATCAAATATACATATATAGACATAAAAGTACTTCCATATTCATACGTACTAGACGCACCATTAGTAAGTTACCATCGGGGTAACACAGAATCATACTATTACAACTGCTAGATCAATGAGTCAGTTCATTCATGAGTCTATACATTACTATACTATGAGAACATATACAACTATACTAGAACGAGAAACATTACCCTTACATTAATACGTTGCAAAATGTGATCCACTGTATCGGAGCATGCCTTAAATGTCATGGCCCGAGTTGTAGCCAGAATTCTCTTGGAGGGAGAGCGTTGAGTTTGCGTATAGATCTATACTGGATTGACTATCCTACACCTAGCTGCTAGCTACAGCCGGACCTACAGGTCTGCGGGTGCCAAACGTCATTCCGTTATTACGACCGTTCTTTATGTCGTTGTTATCAGTCGATAGTATGGTGCAATTATCACATTATACCTTAATATAAATCCGGTTTAAGGTAGTAGTAGTAGTAATTAGTACAACAGTAGTTCTTATTATACAAAACTACAGTACTACAATGATTTACCCATTACATATTTTAGTGATAACCTCACTTAAGCATTAATGTACAAACTATATTTTTAACAAATGATAGTTATACTTGGGTAATTACACACTTTTACAACATACGAGTTTACAAAACAGTTTAGCCTTGGTAGAAGGTTACTTTTATAGAAAATATAGGATTTTCTGAGAGATTCAAACTTTTACAAACACTTTCAAACATTTCCTTACACTTTTACGAACTTATACATTGAGACAGGTTCAAACGTTTTTGACAATAAACACCGACATTAAAATACTTATGAACTCACCAGCTTAATGCTGATAAACTCTTTCAAAATAACTTGTATTCTCAGGTCATCAGTAGACAGGTACCGATGCCAGCTTTTGAGATGATGGAGCGCACTCAAGACTCATCATATTATTATTTTGATTTACGTTATATTTTTGGTGTCTAAAACTGTACAGAACACGCTTGTATTAAAATTATATATTTAATGCAATGGATGATGTTGTTTGCTTATTTACATTTACTGTGTTGTGATTACTTTACATGACGTCCTCCGCCCCAGAACGTTTCCGCAGTTCTTGGTTTTGGGGTGTGACAGATTGGTATCAGAGCATAGTTTATAGTGAATCAAGTATATCAACCCATAAAAGATATACTAAACTATAAACACATTAGGGATTAAACTCTGACTAAGAGTCTATACTTTAAATATTAAAATATTTAATTAAGTATACTAGTCTGCATTCATACTAAAATCAGTGTCACAATGACAAGAACAAAAGTATTACGATTGTTAAATATCACAAGTAAGCTCGGGGATATATGGTCAGTCCTGGGAATGGCATAGCCTGATCAACTATGCTGGTCCTAGGAGTGATTAGCATATGCCCTAGAATGGTTGTGATAGGTTAACAAGTCTAAAAACTTACCAATAATACTACAAGAAGATCAGTAGAACTTAAGTTAAAAATACTATAGGTGTATTTTGTACTACTAGTTACACGTATACTACATTCTTAGACCTCCCTTCTCGCGTAGATCAAACGGCTAGATGTCCATCACGGCGACCCGTACTTTCCAAATGAAGGCAATGCCGGGTGGGTCGATGAAGAACCCGATGTTGAGCATCCAATCCCTTTGGATGATCACCTTGCAGAAGGCTTTTCTGATGGACCCGACTCCGAGTCTGAAGTCAACAACCTACCACTCGTAGGTCAAGCCACAGACAACAATCCTCGACCAGCTTTTCCAGGTCCTACTCCCTTATGGGTAAACAACTTGAATCGTTGGAGTGATGAACAGGGTAAACCCTTACCATACCTTGGGGACCGAAGCTTTCACAACGTCAGCAATGGTGGCTCTACTGACCGAGCTCTGCCTGTCATTATCCGCAGAATAGCTCGTATTGTCGAGCAAGGTGGAGCAGCCGTCGACCGGGTCATAGAGATTGATGCCGACTCAGGTGTCAACACAGCCCGCATCCGCCGTCTTGAAGAAGACATGGAACGGACCCGGAGGACAAATAAAACCCTGCAGTAGCAGTTGGCTGCCTCACGAGCTGAAATCTTGGAACTTCGAGCTCGTCAGAGGACTCAGGATCGACACCTTCAAGAGGTGTTTCGTCAAGTGTCCGACCGCAGTACTCGCCCGGGATTTTCCCATCGCCGTTGGTTGATGTCTACTACATCTCTGTCTTTTGATTAAAGAATAACCTTTAACGTCTATGCTCTAAGTAGCACTTGTATGTAAAATATTTCTAACTTTCCGTACTCAAATTTGAAATCTAAGAACTGTCAAACTTTTCAATATGGTATGATGTAAGACCTACTGTTAGGTCGATTTTTCCTGAACTTATTACATTAGTAATACCAGTATTTTTGAGATCTATCTATCTGTGGGAAAAATTTATACACTTGTGCTTCCTACTAATATTTCTTATTGTGGTTTCAAACACTCTTTCAACTGTTGGACTATGGTTAGTTAGTCCATGTGTCACTCTCACGTTGCTTACAAATTGATTCTTACCGTTTTCTTATCTTTATAAACTTATAGCTGAAAGATGCCTCCTCGCAAATCTCCCAGGAATAATCTTGCACCACCACCTCCTACGCCTCCGGTCATCGATACTGTAGCCCTGAATGCTGCCGTAGCTGCAGCAGTGGCAACTGCCATGGCTCAGTATCACTCTTCTGATGCCAGCAGAGGTGGAACCCCTGTGGAATCAACCCCGATTGAAACCCCTGTGCGCTCGAGAGAGTGCTCATACAAGGATTTCACAAATTGCAAACCGAAGCCTTTTTACGGCACCGGCGGAGTCATTGCCCTCTTGCAATGGCTCGAGAAGACTGAATCAGTCTTCGAAATCTGTTCATGCCCTGCGGCGAGTAAAGTCAAGTACGCCGCATGCACCTTTGAAGGAAAGGCCCTGACATGGTGGAACGGCCATGTTAAGGCATTAACTCTCGTTGTAGCCAACGACATAGGCTGGGAAACAATGAAAGACCTCATGACTAAGGAATACTGCCCGAGGGGCGAGATCCAGAAACTGGAGCAGGAACTCTGGAACCTGACGATGAAGGGCACCAACGTGGTCGCTTATACCGCCCGATTCAGCGAGCTGGTGGCCCTCTGCCCCAATATGGTTCCCACCGAGGGGAAGAAGATCGAGAGGTACATATGGGGGCTAGTGCCTCCGTATCAGGGGAATGTTCTAGCGTCAAACCCCGCTACCTTCGACAGTGCAAAACGATTGGCACAACGACTCATTGAGCATGGAGTCAAAACCCCTACAACCACAACCACCCTAGCCATCCCGGAACCCTCCAAACCCGCTGATACTAAGCGGAAATTCTGGGAAGAAAAGAAGAAGCAGCAGGCTGCCAAAAAGCAGCAAATGGTGGCAATTCATGCCGCAATAACCCCTACTGCTGCTACCACTGCTCCGGTGAGTCGGTATGCTGGAAGTTCGCCCAAGTGCAACAAATGCAACTACCACCACAACGGCCCCTGCCGTGAAATGCAGTGCTCTAACTGCAACAGGAAAGGACACACCGTCCGATTCTGTAAGTTCCCGGCACAACCTATCAACCAAGTCCCTGGCTCTGGCGCTAGCCCAACCTGCTATGGATGTGGCGAAGCAGGCCACTTTAAGAGGGACTGCCCCAAAGCGAGGAATGCTGGAGGAGCAGGGAGGGTACTGGCTATAGGCCACGGGGAAGTAGTTGCTGACCCGACAGTGGTGACTGGTACGTTCCTCCTCGATAACTCCTATGCATGCATTCTGTTCGATAGTGGAGTGGAACGAAGCTTCGTAAACCATAAATTTGCTCGCATGCTTAATCAACCACCGCACGCACTCAAAGAACTATTCACAGTAGAAATGGCTAAAGGAAAAACTGAAAGTACGAGTAGCATATACTTAGGTTGTACCCTAACTCTAGATAACCATTCATTTCCAATCGACCTCATGCCAGTCTCAATAAAAAGTTTCGACGTTATCGTTGGCATGAATTGGTTAAGCCTTCATCATGCCGACATCATGTGCTTCGAGAAAGCAGTCCGTCTAAACCTTCCGTCTAACGAAACTCTTATAGTCTACGGCGACAAACCCGGTGCAAGTCTTCGCATCATATCAAGTATTCAAGCACAGAAATATCTGCGTAAGGAATACCATGCATTCCTTGCTCACGTCGTCGAAACGAGCCTCGAAACGAAAGAACTAAAGAACATCCCTGTAGTGAGCGACTTCCCCGACATTTTCCCAGAAGAACTACCCGGGTTACCTCCGCAACGAATGGTCGAGTTCAGAATCGACTTAATCCCAGGAGCTACCCCAGTAGCCAAGTCGCCCTACCGCTTAGCACCGGCTGAGATGCAGGAACTCTCTGGTCAACTTAACGAATTGCTCAGCAAGGGCTTTATAAGACCAAGTTTCTCACCTTGGGGAGCACCGGTCTTGTTCGTTAAGAAGAAAGACGGATTATTCCGTATGTGTATTGACTACAGAGAACTCAACAAACTGACGGTCAAGAATCGTTACCCTCTGCCTCGCATAGATGATCTATTCGACCAACTGCAAGGGGCAAATTATTTTTCTAAGATTGATCTGAGATCCGGATATCACCAGTTGCGAGTGCTAGAGGAGGATGTGCCGAAAACAGCCTTCCGAACTCGTTACGGACATTACGAGTTCGTGGTGATGCCATTCGGATTGACCAATGCGCCCGCAGTCTTCATGGATCTGATGAATAGAGTATGCCGACCTTACTTGGATCAGTTCGTCATCGTTTTCATTGACGACATCCTGATCTACTCCCGAAGTACGAAGGAGCATGGCGATCACCTGCGATAAGTTCTAGAGACATTACGAAAAGAGAAGCTTTATGCGAAGTTCTCGAAATGTGAATTTTGGATCCGGAGAGTTGAATTCTTAGGACACGTAGTAAGAGAAGAGGGAATCCACGTGGACCCATCCAAAATTAAAGCCATTGAGAACTGGTCAGCACCGAAGACGCCTACAGAAATTCGTCAATTTCTAGGTCTCGCTGGCTACTACCGCAGATTCATTTAGAACTTCTCTCGAATAGCGAAACCCCTTACAACCCTAACCCAGAAAGGCGTGGCCTTTGACTGGGAAGAGAAACAAGAAAGAGCGTTCGAAACGCTCAAACGAGCCTTGTGCACCGCACCAATACTATCCCTTCCCGAAGGAATAGAAGACTTCGTAGTCTATTGCGATGCATCGAATCAAGGGCTCGGATGTGTCCTGATGCAGCGAGGTAGGGTCATCGCCTATGCCCCGAGACAGTTGAAGACACACGAGGTTAACTACACGACCCACGATCTTGAACTAGGAGCAGTAGTGTTTGCTCAGAAGATCTGGAGACACTACTTGTATGGAACGAAGAGCACTATCTTTACCGACCACAAGAGTTTACAACACATTTTCGATCAAAAGGAGCTTAACATGAGACAACGACAGTGGGTCGAGCTACTCAGTGATTACGAATGCGATATTCGTTATCATCTGGGTAAAGCCAACGTAGTAGCAGACGCCCTAAGTTGGAAGGAATATTATGGTCGCAAAGTCAAGTCATTATCGATAACCATCCATTCACGCCTGAATAAGCAAATTCAGGCGGCTCAACTCGAGGCCATGAAACCTGAAAATGTGTCAAGTGAATCCCTTAGAGGAATGGACAAGAATTTAGAAGCCAAGGGTGACGGAGCTTTATATTTCATGAACCGGATCTGGACACCGAAACACGGTGGTTTCCGAGACTTGGTCATGACCGAGGCGCATAACACTCGGTATTCCGTCCACCCAGGTTCAGATAAGATGTATCGGGATCTTAAGAAGCTATACTGTTGTCCTAATATGAAAGCAGAGATTGCTACCTTCGTAAGTAAATGCCTTACTTGCGCAAAGGTTAAGGTCGAGTACCAGAAGCCCTCTGGTTTATTGCAACAACCAGAGATCCCGGGATGGAAGTGGGAGCGGATCACTATGGATTTCATAACCAAGTTGCCCAAGACAACGGGTGGACTTGACACCATATGGGTCATCGTTGATAGATTGACCAAGTCTGCACACTTCCTGCCTATTAAAGAAACCGACAAGATGGAGAAACTTACGCGAACATACATTAGGGAAATCGTACGGCTACATGGTGTACCTATGTCCATTATCTCCGATAGAGATAGTAGGTTCACCTCAAGATTTTGGCAATCACTACAACATTCCCTAGGAAGAGGCTGGACATGAGCACAGCCTAGCATCCTCAGACTGACGGACAGAGTGAGAGGACCATCCAAACACTGGAAGATATGTTGCGAGCCTGCGTGATTGACTTTGGGAAGGCATGGGATGCTCATTTACCCCTTGTCGAGTTTTCCTATAATAACAGTTATCACACGAGCATCAAGGCTGCTCCATTTGAAGCTCTCTACGGCCGAAAGTGCAGATCCCCTCTGTGCTGGGCTGAGGTGGGTGATACCCAATTAGCCGGGGGGCAAGCTTCCGACAGTAATCTCACCGGTCCGGGGACCATTTGGGAAACGACAGAGAAAATCGTTCAGATCCGCGAACGATTGAAAGCCTCTAGAGACCGACAGAAGAGCTACGCTGATAAACGAAGGAAACCCTTGGAATTTCAGGTGGGAGACCGAGTCCTCCTCAAAGTCTCACCCTGGAAGGGTTTGATACGCTTTGGCAAGCGTGGGAAACTAAATCCAAGGTATATAGGGCCTTTCGAGATTCTGGCAAGAGTCGGCCCTGTAGCTTACAAACTCGACCTACCAGACGCACTTCGTAACGTGCATTCTACATTCCACGTATCTAACTTGAAAAAGTGTCTATCCGACGAGACTCTTGTAATCCCACTCGACGAGATCGAGATCAACGAGAGCCTCAACTTCGTGGAAGAACCTGTAGAGATCATGGACCGTGAGGTCAAGCAGACAAAGCAAAGCCGTATCCCTATCGTGAAGGTTCGCTGGAATGCTAAGCGAGGACCGGAACTCACTTGGGAACGTGAGGATCAGATGAAACTGAAATACCCTCACCTTTTTGCTTAGTTATTTGTAATTTCTTACTTGCTTAAAATTCTAATTTCGGGACGAAACTCCTTCTAACGGGGGGATGATGTGACAACCCGATATTTCGAGACAATGTAATGTAAAACCGATTAAATCTAGATCAAAATATAATTTTCCTAAAATCTTATTTGGGTTAATTAAAGTAGTAGGAATCATATCAAGGTTTTCGTACATATAAAGAACCCTAAAATCTGACTTCGGATGAAGAAGTTATGAATTTTTGAAGAAATTCTTTCAACACGTCTTTTTAATAAATAAATAATAAAAATAATTTCGGAATTTGCCAACGGAATCTAAACGAAAGTTGTAGATCTTGGTCTCACCTTCGCGTGGATATAAAGAACGTCAAAAACGGAGTTCGTATGAGGGAGATATGAATTTTAGAAGTTTATTTAAAATAAATATAAATTTATTTATAAACTCCCGGTATTATCCGAAGGGGAGTCATCGGATAGGACCGAAGTACGCCCTGCGTACCTTCGTACACCCCGCGTACTCAGATCAAGGGCCTCAGATCGTCCACGTCGCCCTATCCGAGGTTTCCGACCCGTCCGACCCGTCCGAAGCGTCCGACCCGTCCGACCCGCCGTCCCATCCGACCCGCCTCCCCAGCAACCCGTCCCATCCGAAGCCGAGGCAGTCGAGGCTTCGGTCACGCATAACGTACGCGTACGCGCTGCGTACGAGCGTACGCCCCGCGTACCGAGGCGGTTCAGCCTTCCTATAAATAGAATGCGAGGCTTTCCGGAAATTTTGCTCATTTCTCTTCTTTCTCTCATGATCTTGCCTCGTTTTCCGTGCCCGTTCAAACCCGAAGCTCTGGTCTTTTTGCTCAAGTCCCGAGGGTCGATTTTACTCCCGAGATTCCCGAGAATCCCGAGAAAAATCCATTTCCCGTGACGAAACTCTGCCCGGTTTTTCCATCTCGCTTTCTTCAATCAATCAAGTGAGTTCATACCCCTTAAATTACCTTTTAAATGTTCTATAAATTCTTTTATATGCTTTGAAGGGGGGGGGATACAAGTTAAATAATTATAGTTATTGCTTCAATCACATGTGATTGCATTAATCACATGTGATTAATAACTAGGGAAACCAGTGATTTTATCACTGTTCAAACTGTCTATCAAACTGTTTTACTTCAAAATGTTTTCCAAACCCATTTACTTTTCAAATTTATACTACAAATGTGATTTAAACAAATGTTCATTATACTTAAACTGTTTTAATCAAATCTATGCCTTCAAATTGTTTTATAGATTGCCATCAAGTCGATCTTTCTTTAAAAATAATACTTATGTTTCAAACGTCTTATAAATACTTATTTATGCTTTTATATTATAAATTGCATGCCCATATATGTATAGATGTATAAATAATGTTTAAAGGGCTTAGGAAGGCCATCCACCCTATTTCCTTTTTCTCGATTTGGATGTGGTCTGGTGGGATTTCGGGTGACCATCCGAAGGTCGTTTCCATATTAATTACATATCAAATATACATATATAGACATAAAAGTACTTCCATATTCATACGTACTAGACGCACCATTAGTAAGTTACCATCGAGGTAACACAGAATCGTACTATTACAACTGCTAGATCAATGAGTCAGTTCATTCATGAGTCTATACATTACTATACTATGAGAACATATACAACTATACTAGAACGAGAAACATTACCCTTACATTAATACGTTGCAAAATGTGATCCACTGTATCGGAGCATGCCTTAAATGTCATGGCCCGAGTTGTAGCCAGAATTCTCTTGGAGGGAGAGCGTTGAGTTTGCGTATAGATCTATACTTGATTGACTATCCTACACCTTGCTGCTAGCTACAGCCGGACCTGCAGGTCTGCGGGTGCCAAACGTCATTCCGTTATTACGACTGTTCTTTATGTCGTTGTTATCAGTCGATAGTATGGTGCAATTATCACATTTTACCTTAATATAAATCCGGTTTAAGGTAGTAGTAGTAATTAGTACAACAGTAGTTCTTATTTTACAAAACTACAGTACTACAATGATTTACCCATTACATATTTTAGTGATAACCTCACTTAAGCATTAATGTACAAACTATATTTTTAACAAATGGTAGTTATACTTGGGTAATTACACACTTTTACAACAGACGAGTTTACAAAACAGTTTAGCCTTGGTAGAAGGTTACTTTTATAGAAAATATAGGATTTTCTGAGAGATTCAAACTTTTACAAACACTTTCAAACATTTCCTTACACTTTTACGAACTTATACATTGAGACAGGTTCAAACGTTTTTGACAATAAACACCGACATTAAAATACTTATGAACTCACCAGCTTAATGCTGATAAACTCTTTCAAAATAACTTGTATTCTCAGGTCATCAGTAGACAGGTACCGATGCCAGCTTTTGAGATGATGGAGCGCACTCAAGACTCATCATATTATTATTTTGATTTATGTTATATTTTTGGTGTCTAAAACTGTACAGAACACGCTTGTATTAAAATTATATATTTAATGCAATGGATGATGTTGTTTGCTTATTTACATTTACTGTGTTGTGATTACTTTACATGACGTCCTCCGCCCCAGAACGTTTCCGCCGTTCTTGGTTTTGGGGTGTGACACTTTAGACTTTTGGACACTAATTTATTCGATTAAGGAGAGAAGTGGTCAATTAAGAGAAAGGCGGTGGGAAGCATCCAGGTTCGGTCAAGGTTCATGGATTAAACTAGCCTCGGTGGCAACCAGAAGAAATCAGAAGCTGAGAAAATGTAGGGCTGTATGAGACTGAAGCGGAAGAGTCGACCAACAACCACATGGTAGCGGCGACATCTGATGATCACGATGAGTTTTTAGAGAGAAACATTGATGGGGATGGTAAGGCTGAAGAAGTAGTAAGAAATGTCAAAATGGAGATGGATTAGGGTTATTAATGATCGAAGTATCGAGAAAGCTGTAGAGCAGCCGAGTTAATACTCGAGTTATAAATAGTATCCGACTCGCGAACTGTTCATAAGGTCTTCCTTTTTTAATATATATATATATATATATATATATATATATATATATATATATATATATATATATATATATATATATATATAGTGTTTCAAAAATCGACCTTGGTGGTAGATTAATCGTTTGGCGGCCTTGAACCGATTACGACTAAGAGTTTGGCGGAAATTGGTCAAACTCGGGCTTGGCGGTTCTCTGTGGTTATAGGCGGGAAATATTAAAATAATTCAAAATTTAAAATTTTAAATATTACACCAAAATTTTAATTTTCAAAATTTTAAGTTATTAAATTTTAAAATATTATATTCAAATTTTCAAAATTTCATTTAAAATTTAAAATTTTCAAATATTTAATTTTTAGGATATATTAATTTTTTTAAAAGTATTTTATTAATAACCTAGGGTCTCTGATAAATCCTCGTATAATCCGATTAATCTCTTATCGCCAGTTTACCGCCGAGCTACCGTCGAGCGATTTTCACAACCAACATATATATATATATATATATATATATATATATATATATATATATATATATATATATGTATATATATATATAATCTTCTAATCAATTATTAACTAAATAATAGCTTTTCTAATTAATATATTATATTCATATTACATTAACAAACTTTTTATTTTAATTTATTAATCACAAAATAAATTAATCTCATCATGTCCAATTAATAGGTTTGAGGGCAACCCAAAATGACTGTTCTACTATCAATTCAAGTGTACACCAATTATAGTTATTGGCTTAGACATCTAATCCAACAGTCTCCCACTTGTATAAGTCTATAACCATAACTATCAGTATAACTTCGGAATTGATCAGCAAATTGTAGCTTCCAAAAGTTGTAGTCGAACTTTGACCTAGTCACTTACGCGTCCTAAGATAAGTGATCGTGTAATCCTCTGTTCTACAAGATATCATTCGGACATGAGACATGGAATGAAATCAATCTAATTATCGAAGACATTGTTTCCTGATTACTTATTTGTTATGACATAGGATTTCTTATAAAAAAATATCAATTTAGTTTTGGCTGGGCCGTTATGGAAAAAGGAAAAAATAAACTTTGATTCATATGCTTGCATATTTTACTCATGAACTCATGCATGACAATACGTTTTGTAACATCAAGTTACCTATTCGTTTACGCATTACTAATGTACAACTAACTTGTAAATTACAACTCATATATTTTCCTTTCAACATCATAAGATATTATAATCTCAGAATTAATCATGATAGAATCCATAAAGTGATTCTCTATGTGTGGGTTTATCCAATACTTAAATTTCCATTTCTAAGTACTCATGAACATTGCAACAATACTATTGTTATGTCTAACTCTCTTAGATAATCTACAACCTAATTCATTACAGTCTTAATTCACTACTTACTTCCAAAAGTATGACAGACTGTGGAATATGAATAATCATATTATTCAGGAAGTAAAACATGAAAAATGAAACATAAGAATAAACATTTTACAAAAGGCAGTAAACAAACTCATAAATAATTCTCCATTATTTAATCAGAAAAAGTCAATCACATTTAATCTGTTACAAGTTTCAAAATAACTGTCTATCTACTAAAACTAATATCATCTCTCAGATCAATGCTCCTAGCATGCTGATTGTGCTTGACCCTACTTAGAGCCTTTGTCAAAGGATCTGCATGATTTCCTTCTAATGATCCCTACTTCACAATGAGGTGACCTTCTTCTACTTGATGTCTAATGAAATGGTACTTCTGTTGATATGTATAGACTTTTGATGATCTCTTGGTTCCTTAGTCAAGGCAACCACTCCTTTATTGTATAGAAAAGTTGCATTGGCTCTTGAATGGTCGGGACAACTCCAAGGTCACCGACGGAGCTCTTCAACCAAGCCGCTTCCTTTGATGCTTCACTTGCAGCTATGTACTCTGATTCACAGGTTGGAAAATAAGGGTGATGGTGGGTGTTCTCGGTTGAGATTAAGAAAATAGAAGAGAGAGATTAGTTTGGTTATTGCTTAGTGGATTATCATCTATGCCTATATATTTGGTGGGTAAAATGCATGGATTACCCCCATACATTAGTGAGGTGTCACTAATTGAATGACTTCATTTTTTTTACAACCGAGAAGGAGTGGAGGAAAAGACAAGAGAAATGTTTGGGCTTGAATTGATTACCAATTGAGATCTTATATCCCAATAAGAAAGCTTTCGGCCCATTTCGCCCACACACATTTTTTCGGCCCAAATAAGTAGAAGGTATGGGTTTTCGGCCCATATAATTCAAGAAGATAGTTTTCAGCCCAGTAAGGCCTATGATGAGTCTTATGGCCCAAAATGCTATTGCTTATTGAATGTGGGTCCAACTAGGGCCTAAATAAAGTTTCCTAGCCCAAAAGAATGAAGTTGAGGGTTTATTGGTCCATTAGGCCCAATAAGAGGATCCTAGTCCAATAAAAGTTTGAACCGGGAAGTTAGGGTTTCAAACCCAAAGTTGAGTGAGTGTAGTGCACTGAATTAGGTTTAGGGCTTCACATGTGAATTTTGATTCGAATTGTTATTGTTGAATGAATAACATGTATAACATAATACTTAGGGTTAGAAGAATTCTCCAAAACTAATTACACATGGACATAATTTCCTAGCCTTAAAGTACTGGTTGTTACAAGAAGAATAATCGTCGTTTTGGGCACAAATAGAGAATTAAATAGCAACACCTTGTAATCAGGAGAGAGTTCAGAAGAAGATAATACAATAGAAGCGCATGGAATTTTGCGTACCCCTCATTTAGAAATTTACAAATCGGGTTTACATTCATCGGACCAGAGTATTCGTTTTAGGGTGTAATTTTTAATCAATGGTGAAAATTAGGGCTAAGGATGACATATTGTCAAATAATTTCCAGGCATAATGCATATAAGATAACAAAATCACAGTCTTCATCATCTCATTCTTTCTCCCTCTCTCTCTCTCTCTCTATATATATATATATATATATATATGTGTGTGTGTGTGTGTGTGTGTGTGTGTGTGTTCGATCTCATTGTCTTTAGACTTTGGGACACAAATTGATTCGATTAAGGAGAGAAGCGGTCAATTAAGAGAAAGGCGGTGGGAAGCCTCCAGAGTTGGTGAAGGTTCATGGATTAAACAAGCCTTGGTGGTAACCAGAGGAAATCAAAAGCTGAGAAATGTAGGGCTCTATGAGATTGAAGCGGCAGAGCCGACCAACAACCACATGGTAGCGGTGACATATGATGAAGACGATGAGTTTTTAGAGAGAAATATTGGCGTAGATGGTAAAGCTGAAGAAGTAGTAAGAAATGGTGAAAATGGAGATGGATTAGGGATATTAATGATCGATGTATCGAGAAAGCGGTAGAGCAGCCGAGTTTAATGAACAGTACTCGAGTTATAAATAGTATCCGACTCGCAAACTGTTCACAAGGTCTTCCTTTGTTGATATTATATATATATATATATATATATATATATATATATATATATATATATATATATATATATATATATATATACAAGTTTTGCAAAAATCGGCCTTGGCGGCCGATTAATCGTTTGGCGGCATTGAACCCATTACGACTAAGGTGTTTGGCGGAAATTGGTCAAACTCGGGTTTGGTGGTTCACCGTGGATATAGGTGGGAAATATTAAAATAATTCAAATTTTGTAATTTCCAAATACTAAACCAAAATTTTAAATTTTCAAATACTTAATTTTAAGGACATATTCATTTTTTAGAAATATTTTATTAATAATTTAGGGTCTCTGATTTAATTCTCGCATAATTCGATTAATTGTTTATCGTCAGTTGACCGCTGAGCTACCGTCGAGCGATCTTCACAACCTTGATATATATATATATATATATATATATATATATATATATATATATATATATATATAAACTTCTAATCAATTATTAATTAAATAATAGTTTTTCTAATTAATATATTGTTTTCATAATATATTAATAAAATTTTTATTTTAATTTATTAATCACATAATAAATCAATCTCATCATCTCCAATTGCTAGGTTTGAGGGCAACCCAAAAGGACTGTTCTACTATAAATTCAAGTGTACACCAACTATAGTTATTGGCTTAGACACCTAATCCAACAGTCTCCCATTTGGATAAGTCTATAACTATAACTATCAGTATAACTTCTGAATTTATTAACAAATTGTAGCTTCCAAAAGCTGTTGTCGAACTTTGACCCAGTCAGTTACGCGTCCTAGGATAATTGATTGTATAATCCTCCGTTCTTCAAGGTATAATTCGGACATAAGACATGGAATAAAATCAATCTAATTATCCAAGACTTTGATTCCCAATTATTGATTTGTTATGACATAGGATTTCTAATCGAAAACGTCAATTTAGTTTTGGTTGGGCCCAACACTATAAGTCAACCCCAAATCAACGAGGGGGCCAAAGATATTGGTTTTCCCATTATGGAAAAAGTATGGAATGAACTTTGATTCATATGGTTGCATATTTTACTCATGAACTCATGCATGACAATACATTTTATAACATCAAGTTACCGATTCGTTTACGCGTTACCAATGTACAACCGACTTGTAAATTAAAATTCATATATTTTCATTTCAAGATCATAAGATATTATCGTCTTAGAATTACTCATGATAGAACCCATGAAGTGATTCTCTGTGCGTGGGTTTATCCAATACTTAAATTTCCATTTCTAAGTACTCATGAACATTACAACAATACTACTGCTATGTCTAATTCCCTTAGATAATCTACAACCCAATTCACGATAGTCTTAATTCACTACTTACCTCCAAAAGTTTGTTAGACTGTGGAATTTGAATAATCATATTATTCGGGAAGTAAAACATGAAAAACGAAACATAAGAATAAACATTTGACAAAAGGCATTAAACAAACTCACAAATAATTCTCCATTATTTAATCAGCAAAAGTCCATTACATTTAATCTGTTACAAGTTTCAAACTAACTATCTATCTACTAAAATTAATATCATCTCTCAGATCAATGCTCCTAGCATGTTGACTGTGGTTGACCCTACTTAGAGCCTTTGTCAAAGGATTTGCATGATTTTCTTCTGACGATACCTACTTCACGATGAGGTGACCTTCTTCTACTCAATGTCTAATGTAATGGTACTTTCTGTTGATATGTATAGACTTTCGATGATCTCTTGGTTCCTTAGTCAAGACAAGCACTCCTTCACTATACAGAAAAGTTGCATTGGCTCCTGAATGGTCGGGACAACTCCAAGGTCATCGACGGAGCTCTTCAACCAAGCCGCTTCCTTTGATGCTTCACTTGCAGCTATGTACTCTGATTCACAGGTTGGAAAATAAGGGTGATGGTGGGTGCTCTCGGTTGAGATTAAGAAAATAGAAGAGAGAGATTAGTTTGGTTATTCCTTAGTGGATTATCATCTATGCCTAGATGTTTGGTAGGTAAAATGCATGGACTACACCTATGCATTAGTGAGGTGTCACTAATTGAATGAATTCAATTTTTTTTCTTTTTTTTAGAATCCGACAATGAGGGGAGGAAGAGACAAGAGAAATGTTTGGGCTTGAATTGAATACCAATTGAGATCATATAGCCCACTAAGAAAGCTTTCGGCCCATTTGGCCCACACACAAGTTTTCTGCCCAAATGAGTACAAGGTATGGGTTTTCTGCCCATATAATTAAAGAAGATGGTCTTCGGCCCAATAAGGCCCATGATGAGTCTTATGGCCCGAAATGCTATTGGTTATTGAATGTGGGTCCAACTAGGGCCCAAATGAGGTTTTTTAGCCCAAAAGAATCAAGTTGAGGGTTTATTGGTTCATTAGGCCCAATAAGAGGATCCTAGTCCAATAAAAGTTTGAACCGGGAAGTTAGGGTTTCAAACCCAAAGTTGAGTGAGTGTAGTCCACTGAATTAGGTTTAGGGCTTCACATGTGAATTTTGATTCAAATTGTTGTTGTTGAGTGAATAACGTGTATAACATAATACGTAGGGTGAGAAGAATTATCCAAAACTAATTACACATGGACATAATTTCCTAGTCTTAAAGTACTGGTTGTGACAAGAAGAATAATCATCGTTTTAGGCCCAAATAGAGAATTAAATAACCCCACCTTGTAATCAGGAGAGAGTTAAGAAGAAGATAATACAATAGAAGAATATGGAATTTTGCGTACCGCTCATTCAGAATTTTACAAATCGGGTTAACATTCATCGGACCAGAGTATTCGTTTTGGGGTGTAACTTTAAATCAATGGGGAAAATTAGGGCTAAGGATGACATATTGTCGAATAGTTTCCAGGTATAATGCATGTATGATAAAAAAAAATCACCAACCTCATCGTCTCCTTCTTTCTCTCTCTCTCTCTCTCTCTCTCTCTCTCTCTCTCTCTCTCTCTTTCTCTCTCTCTCTCTCCCTCTCTCTTTCTCTCTCTATGTGTGTGTGTGTGTGTGTGTTCGATCTCATTATGTCTTTAGATGTTAGGACACTAATTGATTCGATTAAGGAGAGAGGTGGTCAATTAAGAGAAAGGCAGTGGGAAGCATCCAGAGTCGGTGAAGGTTCATGGATTAAACTAGCCTCGGTGGTAACCAGAGGAAATCAGAAGCTGAGAAAATGTAGGGCTGAATGAGATTGAAGCGGAAGAGCCGACCAACAACTACTTGGTAGCGGTGACATATGATGAAGATGATGAGTTTTTAGAGAGAAACATTGACGGAGATGGTAAGGCTGAAGAAGTAGTAAGAAATGGAGAAATGGAGATGGATTAGGGATATTAATGATCGAAGCATCGAGAAAGTGGTATAGCAGCCGAGTTTAATGAACAATACCCGAGTTATAAACAGTATCCGATTCACGAACTGTTCATAAGGTCTTCCTTTTTTAATATATATATATATATATATATATATATATATATATATATATATATATATATATATATATATATATATATATATATATATATATATCATTGTTGCAAAAATCGGCCTTGGTGGCCGATTAATAGTTTGGCGGCCTTGAACCGATTACGACTAAGGTGTTTGGCGGAAATTGGACAAACTCGGGCTTGGCAGTTCTCCGTAGTTATAGGCAGGAAATATTAAAATAATTCAAATTTTTAATTTTCAAATCTTACACCAAAATTTTAAATTTTCGAATTTTAAAATTTTAAAATTTTAAACTTTCAAATACTTAATTTTAGGTTATATTAATTTTTGTAAAAATATTTTATTAATAATTTAGGATCTCTGATTAATCCTCGTATAATCCAATTAATCGTTTATCACCAGTCGATCGCCGAGCTACCGTCGAGCGATTTTCACAACCCTGATATATATATATATATATATATATATATATATATATATATATATATATATATATATATATATATATATATATATATATATATATATATATACCTCTAATCGTATATTAATTAAATAATAGATTTTCTAATTAATATATTATTTTCATAATACATTAATAAACTTTTTATTTTAATTTATTAATCACATAATAAATTAATTTCATCATGTCCAATTGTTAGGTTTAAGGGAAACCCAAAAGGACTGTTCTACTATCAATTCAAGTGTACACCAATTATATTTATTGGCTTAGACACCTAATCTAACAGTCTCCCACTTGGATAAGTATATAACTATAACTATCAGTATAACTTCTTAATCGATCAACAAATTGTAGCTTCCAAAAGCTGTTGTCAAACTTTGACCCAGTCAGTTATGTGTCCTAGGATAAGTGATCGTATAATCCTCCGTTCTACAAGGTATCATTCGGAGATGAGACATGGAATAAAATCAATCTAATTATCTAAGACTTTGTTTCCCGATTACTGATTTGTTATGACATAGGATTTCTAATCGAAAATGTCAATTTAGTTTTGACTGGGCCCAACACTATAAGTCGACCCCAAATAACCGAGGGGGCCAAAGATATTGTTTTCCCGTTATGGAAAAAGGAAGGAATAAGCTTTTATTCATATGATTTCATATTTTACTCATGAACTCATGCATGACAATACATTTTATAACATCAGGTTACTGATTCTTTTACGCATTACCAATGTACAACCGACTTGTAAATTACAACTAATATATTTTCCTTTCAAGATCATAAGATATTATCATCTTAGAATTAATCGTGATAGAATCCATGAAGTGATTCTCTATGCGTGGGTTTATCTAATACTTAAATTTCCATTTCTAAGTACTCATGAACATTGCAACAATACTATTGTTATGTCTAACTCTCTTAGATAATCTACAACCCAATTCATGACAGTCTTAATTCACTACTTACCTCCAAAAGTATGACAGACTGTCGAATATGAATAATCATATTATTCGGGAAGTAAAACATGAAAAACAAAACATAAGAATAAACATTTTACAAAGGGCAGTAAACAAACTCATAAATAATTCTCCATTATTTAATCAGCAAAAGTCAATCACATTTAATCTGTTACAAGTTTCAAACTAACTATCTATCTACTAAAACTAATATCATCTCTTAGATCAATGCTCCTAGCATGCTCACTGTGCTTGATGCTACTTAGATCCTTTGTCAAAGGATCTGCATGATTTTCTTCTGATGATACCTATTTCACAATGAGGTTACCTTCTTCTAGGCGATGTATGATGTAATGGTATTTTTTGTCGATATGTATAGACTTTTCGTGATCTCTTGGTTCCTTAGTCAAGGCAACCACTCCTTCATTGTCCGGAAAAGTTGCATTGGCTCTAGAATAGTCGGGACATCTCCAAGGTCACCGATGAAGCTCTTCAACCAAGCCGCTTCCTTTGATGTTTCACTTGCATCTATGTACTCTGATTCACAGGTTGATCCAACCATTGTGTCCTGTTTGGAACTCTTCTAAGTTACTAATCTACCATTTGTAATGAACACCAAGTCCAATTGAGAATGAAAGTTGTCTCTATCTGTCTGAAAGTTGGCATAACTATTCCCACTCACTCTCAATGTATCACTGCCACCAAGGACTAGAAGCATGTATACGTCATCCCGATGTCAAGTTACTTCCAAATTTGAGCTGATGATCGAGTAATATTGCATTTTTATCCCTAAGTAAGAGAAAGAGTGAAAATGGGGCCATATTGGCATTTTGGTAAGTTCGTACTTTTAGGAGTACGTTGAGTGTATGTGTGTACGTTGAGCGTAGTAGAGTGCACATTAGTACACTGAGTGTACACCTCTTACGCACCGCATACATGAGGACCATGAAAACCATATTTTTTTGGGTTTGGTTCATATTCATACCTCATTATCGCCTCACAACTCATTCTTATTCAGCCTCCCTCTGTGAAATCGACCCCTAAGCAAACCCTAATAGAAAGAGAGCATTTTGGAGCCTTTGGAGTGATTAGAAGTGTGTTTGAAGAAGAGGATACTAGTGTGGAGAGCTTGGAGTTTTCGAAGCACTGTGGATCTGAAGTTTTCTTCTTGGTTGCAACCTCCAGGATGTATAAAGCTTGAAACTTTGTGAATCCATCTTGTAGATCTAGACTTTTTCACTTTAAGGCACTTTGGGTCCCAAAATGGTGATCCTTGAACATGGCATGTTCTTGACCCAATAAGTCATCCTTTTAGACCCTATGAAGGGTCTTAATTCATAAAAATGTGGTTTGGATGGTTAGTTCTGCTCCATGCATTCTCTAGAAGGTTTTAATGTATTAAGATTTTGTACTTTGGGGTATTGGGCATCTAGTGGACTTGCAAAGTCATAAAGTTGGAAACTTTATTACTCACTATGGTATTTTAGCCTTAGATCTAGAAGTTGGACGTGAGTGGCTTAATGCATTAAGCTCTTAATGTATTTTTAGGAAGACTAAGCGTACATCTTGCGTAACCTGAGTACGTAGTGCATACATGGTCAACCTACCTGATGGTGGTCAATCCTCTAGTATGCCCCGCGTATGCACCCTGAGTCGACTCGATTGAGTTGACTCGGCTGGGTTGACTCGGTTGACTTGTTGATTTTGACCAGTTTAACTTTGACTTCGACCAATTTTGACTTAAGGGTAATTTAGGTAATTGTGATTATTTTATTAATAGGAAATGTTTGGACATTTAGGACTTGGGTGGAGCCGGTATTTTGGAACGAAGTATTGATCAGTTTTTCGTCAAGCTGTGATGTGATTTTTTCTTACTGTACTTACGGGTCGAAGGCTCCAAGGCCAGCCCATTGGATTGATATCCAGGTTTACTGTATGTGTTATGTTATAGTATCTGGGTATACAGGATGTAGTGTGAGGTAGTGGTATGTGAATCCATATGTTTGCTTGATAATCAGTTATATGTTTATTTGTTACTGGATATGTTATTTATGTTATATTTATATGTCGACATAGTATGGTTAGGTTGAGTTAGTACTTCTTTGCGTGGTAGACAACAAACCCTGGAGCAAGCCAGACATAAGCTGTTGGCCTGAGGGCAAGCCAGATTTTTGATGTGGGCTCGGGAGTAATCCAAGCATAAGATGTGGGCCTGAGGGTAAGCCAGACTTATGTTGTGGGCTCGGGAGCAAGCCAAATATAACTTGTGGGCCCGACAGGCAAGCCAGACTCATATTATGGGCTCAGGGGTAATCCAGTCTCTAAGTTGTGGACCCAATATATGTTGTTATTTGTTATGTTTTATGGGGTGGTACTTTGGGGAAAACTCACTAAGCATTGGCTTATAGTTTTTGGTTATGCTTTTAGGTACTTTTGATGATTGCGGGAAGGCGAAGGCATGACCGGACACATCCTCTGTTATGGTGTTATGATTTTGGGATACACTAATAATGATAAACAATGATTTTGTATACATTGTATGATTATGGGTTGTTTTTAAAAGTTTAAATTTTTTGTGATTTTTGAGATATTACAAGTTGGTATGAGAGTCTTGGTTTGAGTGAATTGGAGGAACACTCATGTGAATCCAATCTCCAACTAAGGAACTACAAAGGTTTTAAAATTGATTTCCAAAAATAATCAAGAGAGGATGTGATGTGTATGATTAGCCGGAGCCAGTAAGTAGACCTCAAATTACCATATTGTTGTTTGATATTATGTTATGATAGAACATCATGGTAGTGAGAGGCTAGGGATCTTCATCAATTTCTTGATAGAATTTCCTGATTATTTGATGCCTGATAGCCTAGGGTCCTTCCTTATATGAAATTCACATTGTTATTGTAGTTGCTTGATGTATGCATCAAAAGTGTACATAACTAAGACTTTATTGCCTGAGAATGTTTGATTTGGCCTTATTTCCTATTCCTTATGTGGTTTTGGGCTTAGGGTACGATCAAGTATTTAACTGTATATAGGATCCAACGTTATGTATGACTAGCATACACGAGTGCTGGAGGGTTGGTGGAAGTTTCATGGATGAGTTAAGTTGGGTCATCTGTCTAGTTGTGTAATGTGTGTTAGGGTTGTTGTGATGATCCTTTGCGACAAATATATGTAGGTGTGGAAGGTAGTATGGGTTCGTGCTACTAGAAGCGTATGACTCGTACGCATGGCATGGAAGTCACAACCCCTAGGGTTTGTTGGTAAATGGTCCCCATGGTATTATATGCGTTTTATCAGATATATCCCTGGTTTATTTTCAGTATAGTGGTTACGAGAATATTTGAGGTAGGATACAGATCAGGATCAGGAGTGGGTGGCCAGGATAGGTCAGCGTTGAATGAGGACCGGATTAGGGAGATCATTCAGGAGAATGTTGTTTCTATTATCCGGGGTCAGATACTGGAGTTGTTTGGGTCAATTAAGATCGCTATGATGGAGTTCTTCGACGACCGATACGCTGCACTTTCTAAGAATGTTGCTGCTGCACCCCCCACCACCACAGTCATTGCTACTGTGGAGATTGGTGTTGGGAGGGATTTTTAGTACCGAGACTTCTACAATACAAAGCCCCTTGTGTTTGATGGGGTTGAAGATCCAATCATTTCAATGAGGTGGCTGTCAGATGTTGAGGGATGTTTCACACATACTCTTGCCACCTGACTAGAAGTTCAAGTGCGCTCTGAACCTTCTATGGTCTAGAGCGAAGGATTGGTGGAGACTTGTTTCTAGCTCATACTCTCTAGAGAAGAGGGTTTCCTTGAACTGGGATCAATTCTCTGAGATGTTGTATTAGAGATATGTACCACTAGTGGAGCGGGAGAGATTAGCTTAGACGTATATGGACCTGAGGCAGGGGACCGAGTCAGTGACAGAGATCACCAAGATGTTTACTAAGAGAGCTATGTTTGGGCCTGAGTTTGGTTCTTCTGAGCAATATGAGATAACTCAGTACTTGAGCATGCTCAAGGCGAAAATTTGTCATTTTGTGTGCATACAGTGTTATGGATCATTGGTGGAGTAGCAGGAGGGCACTAGGCAGAGTGAGGTTGAGATGGAGCTCCTGATGAGGAAGTGGAGGCAGTCCCCAACACAGTCACAACATGCACCAAAGCAATTTAAGGCTGCTGATTTTAGATCTAGGAGTCAGAGGAGTTGCACTTGTGGAAAGTGTAGCAAGGTTCATGATGGTGCTAGCCGTTCTTCTTCTGGATGCCACAAATATGGCCGGAAGGGCCACCTTTCGAGGGATTGCCGTTTGTAGGCTCCAGTACCCAACAACATGATTTTCTATCACTACGACCAAGTTGGCCATGTGAAGGCCAACTGTCCCTTTCTTGTTGCTAGGCCAGCGCAGGCTCCAGCGCCGACTACTTTAAGGATCACAGATAGGAGCCAGGGCAGGGAAGAGCCCCCGAGGGCTCGAGTTCATGCTTGTCATATAACAGCTCAAATTTTTCAAACAAATTTTTCATTTTAAAAACATAATTGTTTCCATTTTAAACAAGACATAAATAGTTAATTATTCAGTCAATACAAATATTCAAAATACCAAGATCATAAAACCATCTTCAGTGTATATCGATCATGCCGGCGCCTTCCCACGGTCCTCGCTAGTACCTGAAATACATGCACAACATCTGTAAGCATAAATGCTTAGTGAGTTCCCCAATATACACTTACGCACATACGCCTTTCCAGGCCCTGACCTTCCGGTCCTCATAACATAATCGCCTTCCGGCCCATAACATATTGCCTTCCGGCCCACATATCATACATAACACACATAACAATTAACTTACCACTTATAGCATACATATCACATAACATATCCGACCTTCCGGTCACACAGTCAAACCCTTCCGGGTACAGTATAGTGAGAAGACTCACCTCGTAAATGCTGAAAACTAGCAACTCCTGAAATCACTCGTGCACAAACCAACGAGCTACAACCCTCCTATAACATTACATAACTCATTAGCACTCATATCATCTAAGTGTGACTATCCCTAAGAAGTCAGACTTAGGTCAACTCTGGTCAACGGTCAACGGTCAACTCGACTGGACTCGGCGAGTACCAAGGCGACTCGGCGAGTCTAGTCGTCCTCACAAATTCCTGAATATTCCCTTTCTACTCGTCGAGTATCCCTCTTGACTCGACGAGGTCCTCGTGGAAGAATCGCGGGGCCACCCCGACTCCACTCGCCGAGTCTGATGAACAACTCGGCGAGTCCCAGTAAATCTTCAAGCTACTCGCCGAGTCTGAAGAACAACTCGGCGAGTCCATGCCATGCAGACGAGTAACTGCTTCCTGAGATAAGTCTCGTCCCGAAGTACACATGCATGGGACCTTCTGGACCTCTAAAGGTCCTAATACAAGATTATAGTCGTGGGATAACAAGGCATTACTTCATCAATTCACTAAATGGGTTCTATAAACCCTAATTTCATAAATACATCATTATAGCAGAGCATACACGAATTCTTACCTGGATGATGTATTCTCTTTATTCCCAATCCTCAGAATGTGACCCCTTGCTGCTCTTTTAGCCAATCCTTCCTCTTCCTTGCACACCCACTCTTCTATAACCAACAATGGCCTAAGATCCTTGCTCCTGCTGCACTAATCGATTTAGGGTTCTTCTCAGAAGGCTAAAACGAACAATGACGGCCAATGGACCCCCTTTTATACGCCCCAAACCTGAACGGTTAGGGTTTCCGCTAAACAGCGTCGACTCGCCGAGTCCATATCTGGACTCGTCGAGTCCAGTCGCGGACCCGCGACCAAGCCTGTGATCCTACTCGGCGAGTCTTGGCCCCAACTCGCCGAGTCCCCTCTTAAATCATCCAAAAACATAATTTTAACAATACCTGAGATTTCGGGCTGTTACAACTCTCCCCCACTTGGATTAGACTTCGCCCTCGAAGTCTCACTCCGCAAATAGTTCCGGATGCTGCCCCCGCATCTCGCGTTCCGGTTCCCAAGTCATTTCCGATCCCTTACGGTGTTGCCATTGAACCAACACCAAGGGTACCTCCTTGTTCCTCAGAACCTTGATCTTCCGATCTCTGATCGCCACTGGTCTCTCCGCGTAATTCAGGCTCGCATCCACCTGAATATCCTCCAATGGAACCACTGCCGACTCATCGGCTATGCACTTTCTCAACTGCGACACATGAAAAGTGTCATGGATCTGACCTAACTCCGCTGGTAACTCCAACCGATAGGCTACCCGGCCTATCCTTGCAATCACACGAAATGGCCCAATATACCGGGGCCCCAACTTGCCTCTCTTCCTGAACCGAATCACTCCTTTCCAAGGAGAGACCTTCAGGAGAACGAAGTCGCCGACCTGAAATTCAAGCTCGGATCGGCGCCTGTCTGCATAACTCTTCTGTCGGCTCTGGGCAGTCAATAATCTTTGTCTCACTTGTTGAATCTGTTCTGTCGTCTGGAGTATGATCTCCGTGCTGCCCATCACTCTCTGTCCCACCTCTCCCCAGCAAATGGGAGTCCGACACCGCCTACCATACAACAGCTCGAAAGGCGGCATACCAATGCTCGAATGGTGGCTGTTGTTGTAGGAGAACTCCGCCAACGGTAAATACGCATCCCAACTACCCCCGAAGTCTAACACACACGCTCGGAGCATGTCCTCCAGCGTCTGAATCGTCCGCTCGCTCTGACCGTCTGTCTGGGGATGGTATGCGGTACTAAAATGCAATTTAGTACCCAGCTCCTCATGGAATTTCTCCCAGAACCTGGAAGTGAAGCGCACATCGCGGTCTGACACAATCGAGATCGGCACCCCGTGCCTAGACACCACCTCTTTCACGTATATCTCCGCCAACTTTTCCGCTGAAGAACTCTCACTGATGGCAAGGAAGTGAGCACTCTTCGTCAACCTATCCACAATCACCCAAATTGCGTCAACTCCCCTGGCAGTCCTTGGCAATTTGGTGATAAAATCCATAGTGATCTGTTCCCACTTCCACTCGGGGATCTCCAATGGCTGCAACTTGCCATGCGGTCTCTGGTGTTCGGCCTTAACCCTACGGCAGGTCAAGCACCTCTCAACGAACCATGCTACGTCCCTCTTCATACAGGGCCACCAATATTCCTTCCTTAAATCCAAATACATCTTTGTAGCACCGGGATGGATCGAGAATTTAGATCTATGAGCCTCTTCCATCAACGTAATACGCGTACCGCCCACGAACGGCACCCAAATCCGACCCTGAAACGTCATAAGGCCTCGACTATCCTTGACAAACTCCGAGATTAACCCCGCAACCCGCTCTTTCTTCCGCATTTCTGGTCGCACAGCCTCCGCCTGGGCTCCACGAATAGCGTCCAACACTGGAGTCATCACAGTCAGTCTCAAACATACATCTCGCAATGGAGTGCTCTCCGCCCTGCGGCTCAATGCATCGGCTACCACATTAGCCTTGCCTGGGTGGTACAGGATCTCACAATCATAATCCTTGACCACATCCAACCACCTCCTCTGACGCATATTTAGGTTGGGTTGATCCATCAAATACTTCAGACTCTTATGGTCCGTGTATATCGTACATCGAACCCCATACAAGTAGTGACGCCAAATTTTGAGAGCGAACACTACTGCCCCCAACTCTAAATCATGCGTGGGATATCGCGTCTCATGAGGCTTCAGCTGCCTCGACGCATAAGCTATCACATGACCCCTCTGCATCAATACTGCACCCAATCCCGAAATCGATGCGTCGCAAAATACCACGAAATCTTCCATCCCTTCAGGGAGAGCTAATACCGGGGCTTCGCACAATCTCTGGCGAAGTGTCTCAAAGGAGGTCTGCTGCTCAGGCCCCCATGAGAATGCAACACCCTTCCGGGTCAATCTGGTGAGTGGCACTGCGATCTTGGAAAAATCCTTGATAAATCTCCGATAATACCCTGCCAACCCAAGGAAACTCCTGATCTCAGAGGGTGACTTCGGCACCTCCCAACTCATCACCGCCTCAACCTTGGCCGGGTCGACCAATATCCCTTTCTGATTAACCACATGTCCTAGGAACTGGACCTCCCGCAACCAGAAGTCACATTTGGAGAACTTTGCATAAAGCTTCTCCGACCTCAATACCTCAAGGACCTCCCTCAAATGCTCCTCATGCTGCTCTCTAGATCTCGAATACACCAGAATGTCGTCGATAAATACAATCACTGACCGGTCCAACATCGGCCTGCATACCCTGTTCATGAGATCCATGAACACAGCCGGGGCATTGGTGAGTCCAAAAGGCATCACCACAAACTCATAATGCCCATATCGCGTCCTAAACGCTGTCTTCTGGACGTCCTCTTCCCGTACCCTCACCTGATGGTATCCTGATCTCAGATCGATCTTGGAAAACCAAGATGCTCCCTGCAACTGATCGAATAAATCATCGATCCTAGGCAACGGGTAACGGTTCTTGACCGTTAGCTTGTTCAACTCCCGGTAATCAATGCACATCCGGTGTGAACCATCCTTCTTCTTGACGAACAGAATGGGTGCTCCCCATGGCGAGCTGCTCGGCCGAATGAATCCCTTTCCCAGCAACTCCTGGAGTTGCGAGGACAACTCTTGCATCTCTGGAGGTGCAAGACGGTAGGGCACTTTAGCAATAGGCGCGGCCCCCGGAACCAGATCAATACCAAACTCTACTTGCCTCACAGGAGGTACTCCCGGCAGTTCCTCGGGAAAAACATCTGAAAACTCACGCACCACAGGGACCTCCTTAATTGACTTCGGTCTCTCGGAAACCTCCCGCGTATCCGTCACATACGCCACAAAACCCTTACAGCCCTGCTGTAGACACTGCCTCGCCCTAGCGGCCGAACAAAAAGCTGATCCTGAACGGGTACCCTCACCGTACACCGAAAGAACTCCCCCACTATGGTCTCGTATGGTCACCAACTGACGCTCGCAGTCGATGACAGCGCCGAACCGGCTCAACCAGTCCATGCCCACGATAACACAGACATCCCCCATCGCAGTAGGAATCAGATCAATCGGGAATTCGACCCCGAAAATCTCTAGTACACATCCCCGAAGAACCTCCGTAGCACGAATCACTTTCTCGTCAGCTATAGAAACTCTCAAAGGTCGACTCAACGACTCACGACTAACGCCAATCTGCTGACTAAAGGCTAAGGACACAAAGGACCTACTCGCACCCGAGTCAAATAACACTAAAGCAGGCACAGAGTTCACAAGGAAAGTACCTACGCGCATAATAACATAAGCATAACATATTGACATAAAAATAGTTACACGAATTACAACATACCTGCCACAACATCGGGCGCAGCGCGGACCTCCTCCGCAGTCAGCTGAAAGGCTCTCCCACGAGCCCTCGGGGCCTTGACCTTTACCGGTCGAGTCTCAGTAGTCCTGGCAACAGGTGTAGATCCCTGACGAAGCTGCGGACACTCGGCCTTCCGATGGCCGGTCTGGTTGCAATGGAAGCAAACCATAAACCCCTTGGGGCACTCCCTAGCAATGTGCCCCTCCTTGCCGCACTTGTAGCAGGCACCGGCTCGACACGCCCCATCGTGACCCTTGCCGCACTTTACGCAAGTGCGGTTCTTCGAACCTCCCGTCCTCGAATCGGCGGACTTAATCCGCTTGGCTGCCGGCTGAGACTGAGCCGGCCGCCGGTCTGCCTGCTGAGACTCGGCCTCCTCCCTGGCCTGAGTCTCTAACTCGATCTCACGCTTCCTGGCATTCGCCTGAAGCTCAGTAAAGGTATGATAAGTGGAGTTTGACACAAACTCCCGGATCTCCCTCCTCAGAACACCCAAGTACCGGCTCATCCGAGCCTGCTCTGTGGCCACCAGCTCGGGGCAAAACATCGCCCTCTCATGGAACTTCCGCGTGATCGCCGCCACCGAATCAGTACCCTGCTTGAGGGTTAAGAACTCCTGAACCAATCGTTCCCGCTCCACCGGGGGAACGTACTCCTCCCTGAACATGGTAGTGAACCCCTCCCATGTCACTGCCGCAGTCTCTGCCAAAGTGAAGTTCGCCGTCACGAACTTCCACCAGTCCTTTGCTCCCAGACGGAGCTGGTTCAAAGCGAACCGCACCCTCAGGTGCTCCGGGCATGAACAAGTGTAAAAGCACCCCTCTATATCTGCGATCCACCTCATCGCAGCAATCGGATCCTGCGTCCCATCGAACTCTGGTGGCTTCGTGTTGCTGAACTCTCGGAACAGCAATGAATCACCCCCCTGTGGCCTAGCGGCGGCCACAGCTGCGGTAGCTGCAGCGGTTGCAGCCTCAGTCAATGCGGCGTACCGCTTGTCGAACGTCTCCATCAGGGTGGTCTTGATAGACCCAAACATCTCCGGGATCTCAGCCCGGATCGCCGCCGCCACCTCCTCGTGGATCATCTGACGGATATCCTCATCACTCACACCGCTCGTACTTGCTCCGTGACGCGGTCTAACCATGATATCTCTGAAATACAACATAAAACTATCAGAGATTTTATCGAGTATAATCGTACTCGATACGCAACCCTACTCAGTCCCAGATATCCAGGGATTCTTACTTGGGCCTCCCACTGACCCGGTGTCCTCGGTAGTACGGGCCCAATACTACCGACCACACCGCATCAATGTTCATCCCAAGTCCTCCTCCCCAAACTCCGGATAGTGAGTACTCTACTTCTGATACGCTCTATCTACCCGCATACTAGCAAAGCATCTCATATAGGCAACTTCCCTAGACTAAGGCATCACAAATCAGGCCACTCTAGTCCTATCATGAATACCTAGTCTTCTAGCATGCATAACAATTCATATTATATAATATTGTAAGGTATTTTGGGGATCTTTACCGTTCGGGCGCTGACTGATCGTACACACTGCTTCTTTCTTGCTTACCACAAAACCATTTACAAAAGTTTATGCCTTTATTTGAAAAGTTTCCTCAAATCCTCGGTTTGAGTTCAGTTACCCCCCTAAGGTGCACCCGAATCCCTCAAACCAAGGCTCTGATACCAATTGTAACAGCTCAAATTTTTCAAACAAATTTTTCATTTTAAAAACATAATTGTTTCCATTTTAAACAAGACATAAATAGTTAATTATTCAGTCAATACAAATATTCAAAATCCCAAGATCATAAAACCATCTTCAGTGTATATCGATCATGCCGGCGCCTTCCCACGGTCCTCGCTAGTACCTGAAATACATGCACAACATCTGTAAGCATAAATGCTTAGTGAGTTCCCCAATATACACTTATGCACATACGCCTTTCCAGGCCCTGACCTTCCGGTCCTCATAACATAATCGCCTTCCGGCCCATAACATATTGCCTTCCGGCCCACATATCATACATAACACACATAACAATTAACTTACCACTTATAGCATACATATCACATAACATATCCGACCTTCCGGTCACACAGTCAAACCCTTCCGGGTACAGTATAGTGAGAAGACTCACCTCGTAAATGCTGAAAACTAGCAACTCCTGAAATCACTCGTGCACAAACCAACGAGCTACAACCCTCCTATAACATTACATAACTCATTAGCACTCATATCATCTAAGTGTGACTATCCCTAAGAAGTCAGACTTAGGTCAACTCTGGTCAACGGTCAACGGTCAACTCGACTGGACTCGGCGAGTACCAAGGCGACTCGGCGAGTCTAGTCGTCCTCACAAATTCCTGAATATTCCCTTTCTACTCGTCGAGTATCCCTCTTGACTCGACGAGGTCCTCGTGGAAGAATCGCGGGGCCACCCCGACTCCACTCGCCGAGTCTGATGAACAACTCGGCGAGTCCCAGTAAATCTTCAAGCTACTCGCCGAGTCTGAAGAACAACTCGGCGAGTCCATGCCATGCAGACGAGTAACTGCTTCCTGAGATAAGTCTCGTCCCGAAGTACACATGCATGGGACCTTCTGGACCTCTAAAGGTCCTAATACAAGATTATAGTCGTGGGATAACAAGGCATTACTTCATCAATTCACTAAATGGGTTCTATAAACCCTAATTTCATAAATACATCATTATAGCAGAGCATACACGAATTCTTACCTGGATGATGTATTCTCTTTATTCCCAATCCTCAGAATGTGACCCCTTGCTGCTCTTTTAGCCAATCCTTCCTCTTCCTTGCACACCCACTCTTCTATAACCAACAATGGCCTAAGATCCTTGCTCCTGCTGCACTAATCGATTTAGGGTTCTTCTCAGAAGGCTAAAACGAACAATGACGGCCAATGGACCCCCTTTTATACGCCCCAAACCTGAACGGTTAGGGTTTCCGCTAAACAGCGTCGACTCGCCGAGTCCATATCTGGACTCGTCGAGTCCAGTCGCGGACCCGCGACCAAGCCTGTGATCCTACTCGGCGAGTCTTGGCCCCAACTCGCCGAGTCCCCTCTTAAATCATCCAAAAACATAATTTAAACAATACCTGAGATTTCGGGCTGTTACATGTCAACTGACGACAGAGGACGCCAGACATCGTGACGAGTATGTTTTGTTGATTATTTTTATGGTATAGTTATGTTTATGCTTCTAATAGGCACATTATTAATGAATTTCTTGCCTGATCTAGTGCTATTTGAATCGGGCACGAGTCTGTACTTTGTATCTCGATCTTTCAGTAGGGATTTCAGTGTGCCCCTTACTGAGGTTGATTGTCCATTGCAGGTTTCTATCGTCAACAACCACAGGGTTTCTACATCCAAAGTATATCATGGTTGTGTTTTGGAGATTCCCGGGGTGCCTTATCCAACTGATTTGATCCCTATCCCAATGGGGGATGTGTACGTGATAGTGGGGATGGAATGGTTGAGCAGGTTTGGTGCCATGATCGATTACGAGGGCCAGTGTGTAGTAGTTCAAACCCTAAGTGGAGGAAAACTGGTTATCTATGGGGAGGGTACATGGATTGGTTTAGGGTTTTGTTTGGTAGTTGGGGCTTGACAGTACATTCAGCATGGGTGTGTGGGTTATCTGGCTTATGTGGTTGATATTCGGGTGAGGGAGCAGGTCTTGGTTTCATATTTGCCAGTCGTTAGGGAGTTTGTTGATGTATTCCCAGAAGAGTTAGCTGGTGTGCCTCCCGAGAGGCAGGTTGAGTTCAAGATTGATCTAGTGCTAGGTGTGACTCTAATTGCCAAGGCACCGTACCGCTTGGCACCACCCTAGATGCACGCATTGTCATCTCATCTTCAGGAGCTGTTGGGCAAGTAGTTCATCAGACTGATCGGTTCACCGTGGGAAGTGCCAATTTTTTTCTTCAAGAAGAAGGATGGTTCACACCAGATGTGCATTGATTATCGGGAGTTTAACAAGTTAACGATGAAGAACCATTATCCCCATCCACATATTGATGACCCCTTTGATCATTTACAGGGTGCATCTTGGTTCTCCAAGATCGATATGTGGTCTAGGTATCATCAGGTGAAAGTGAGAGAGGAGAACATTGAGAAGACCACATTCTAGACTTATTATGGGCATTACGAGTTCGTGGTGATGCCATTTGGGTTCACCAATGCGCCTGCAGTGTTTATGGATTTGATGAATCGGGTGTGCAGTACGATGCTTGACTGATCTATTATTGTGTTCATTGATTATATCTTGGTGTATCCAAAGATCAGAGAGCAACATGAGGAGCACCTTCGAGAGCTTCTGGGAGTATTAACACGGGAACAACTATATGCCAAGTTCTCAAGTGTGAGTTTTGGTTGTGAGAGGTCCAGATGTTGGGACATCTTGTTAACCAAGATAGGATTTTGGTCGATCTGGCTAAGATCGAGGTCGTGACGCAATGGGAGATTATTAAATCACCCTCAGAGATCAGGAGTTTCTTGGGTTTGGCAGGATACTATTGGAGATTTATTTGAGATTTCTCCAAGATTGCGGTACCGCTCACTCTTCTGACGAGGAAGGGAGTGGATTTCCGATGGGGCCCTAAGCAGCAGTCGACATTACAGAATCTTTGGCGGAGGTTATGTCATTTTCGATATTGACCATCCTGGAGGGAGTCGAGGATTTTGTGGTATTTTGTGATACATCCGTTACCGATTTGGGGTGGCCCTTATGCAGAGAGGACGATTGATTGCTTATGCTTCACGGCAGCTGAAGCTGCATGAGATGTGATATCCTACTCATGACCTGGAGTTGGGGGCAGTGGTGTTTGTGTTAAGATTTGGAGATATTATCTTTATGGGATCCGTTGTACTTTGTACACGGATCACAAGAGTTTGATACATATTATGGACTAGCCAAACCTAAACATGAGGCAGCGCAGGTGGCTGGATGTAGTCAAGGATTACGACTGTGAGATCCTTTACCATATGAGTAAAGTGAATGTGGCAGTGGATGCTTTGAGCTATAATTCGGCTGGATCTTCAATTGGAGAGGTGTGTATGAGGATATCCATTGATTGTCCACTTTTGGGTTTGATTAGAGAGGCACAGGCAGGGGGAGTTCGGAAGGAGAACTGGAAAAAGGATAGGATTAGAGGCGAGATTGACAGGTTTGTCACTGATAGTTGGGGGTTGTTGACCCGTTGTGGTCGGGTAAGGGTCCCAGTTTTTTATGGGATCAGATAGATAGTGTTGAAGGAGGATCAAAAGTCTTGTTTTATATACACACGGGAGCCACCAAGTTGTATCGAGATTTGAGATTGAGTTTCTGGTGGTCGTGTATGAAGAGGGAGATAGCCTGGTATATGGAGCGGTGCTTGACATGTAGGATGGTCAAGGTGGAGCATCATTGGGCCGCATAGTAAGTTGCAGCCTTTGGAGGTTCCCATGTGGAAGTAGGAACAGATCACCATGGATTTCATCACCAAGTTGCCGATGACCGCCAAGGGTTTTGATGTTATATAGGTCATCGTGGATTGATTAACCAAGAGTGCCCACTTTTTGGCTATCTGGTAGAGCTCTTCGTCCGAAAAGTTGGCAGATGTATATGTCTTGGAGATTGTTGCTCAGTATGGGGTTCCAGTCTCCATTATTTCAAACCAATATGTTCGGTTCACTTCCCGATTCTGGTAGAATGTCCACGAGGAAGTGGGCATGAGACTACATTTCAACATTACTCATCATCAGCAGATCAATGTATAGAGTGAGTGGACCATCCAGATCCTTCAAGACAAGTTGTGGGCTTGTGTTATAGATTTTGGTGGGAGCTAGGATTCCTACCTCCCTCTTGCAGAGTTCTCTTAAAACAACAGTTGTCACTCTAGCATCAGTGCACCTCCTTATGAGCTTTTGTATGGTCGGAGGTGTCGTACCCTTGTATGTTGGAGAGAGGTTAGGCACAAGGTCATGGGATGGAGCAAAATAGGCCTTGAGACCATGGAGCTTATTCAGTAGATCAGATAGAGATTGTAGACAGCTCTGAGTTGGCAGAAGAGTTATGCCGACCAGCGCTGATCGGAGTTGGAGTTTCAGGTTAGCAATATGGTATTACTGAAGGTCTCACCCTGGAAGGTTGTGATATGCTTCAGGAAGATGGGGAAATTAAGTTCCCGGCACAATGGACCTTTCCGTGTGATCGCTAGGGTGGACAGGGTGGCCTACCGGTTGGATTTAGCGATTGAGCTCAGTCAAATCCATAACACTTACCATGTCTCTCAGTTACGGAAGTGTGTTATGGATGGTGAGGAAATCATTCCTTTGGTTGATATTCAGGTCAATGAGCACCTGGATTATATTGAAAGGCTGTTACCTATAGTGGAGAAGAAAATGAAGGTCATGCGCACAATGAAGATACCTTTGGTAAAGGTTCAGTGGTAGCATTGAAGAGGCTCTTAATGGACCTGGGAGCCGGAGGATGAGATACGGGAGCATTATCCTAAGTTATTCGTGACGGCCGACTTCAAGGACGAAATCTAGTTCAAGTGGGGGAGATAACATCCCGATGTCAAGGTACTTCATAATTTGATGATATGATTGAGTAATATTGCATTCAGGTCCCTAAGTAAGAGAAAGAGTGAAAAGGGCCCATCATGGCATTTTGGTAATTTGGGACTTTTGGGTGTATGATTAGTGTATGTATGTACGTTGAGCATACTAGGGCATGCCTTAGTACGCTGGACGTACACCTTGTAAGCAGGGCGTACGTGAGGACCTAGCAAACTCTAATTTTTAGGATTTGCTTCATATTTAAACCTCATTATAGCCTCACATCTCATTCTTATTCAACCCCCCTCTCTAAAATCGACCCCAAGAAAACCCTAAAGAAAGAGAGCATTTTTGAGCCTTTGGAGTGATTAGAAGTGTGCTTAAAGAAGAGGAGAGTGGTATGGAGAACTTGGAATTTGGGAAGCACTTTGGATCTGGTGTTTTCTCCTTGGTTGTAACCTCCAGGAGGTATAAAGCTTGCAACTTTATCACTCAATTTAGTAGATCTAGACTTTTGCTCTTTAAGGCACTTTTGGTCCCAAAATTGTGATTCTTCAGCATGGCATGTTCCTAACCCAATAAGTCATCCTTTCAGACCCAATAAGTCGTCCTTTCAGACCCAATAAAGGGTCTTAAGTCATAAGCATATGGTTTGGATGGTTAGCTTTGCTCCTTGCATTTTTTAGAAGGTCTTAATGGATTAAGATGCTGTAATTTGTGGTATTGGGCATTTAATGGACATGCAAAGTCATAAAGTTGGAAACTTTATGACTCACTATGGTATTTTAGCTTTAGATCTAGAAGTTGGAAGTAAGGGCTTAATGCATTAAGCTATTAACGTGTTTCTGGGAAGACAGGGTGTACGCCTTATGTAACTTGTGTGTGCAACGCGTACGTGGTCAACCCCCCGACGAAAATCAATGTTCGAGTACACCCTGAGTACGCGCCCTGAGTCGACTCGGTTGGGTTGATTCGGTTAACTGGTTTATTTTAACCAAGGTTGACCAAGTTTGACTTAAGGGTAATCTAGGAAATTTTTATTATTTTATTAATATGAAATTTTTTGACATTTAGGAGGTAGGTGGAGTTGGTATTCGGGAATGGAGTATTGGTTTGTTTTTCATCAGGCTGTGAGGTGAGTTTTCCTTTCTGTACTTATGCATCGAAGGCACCAAGGCCGGCCCATTGGATTGATATCCTGGTTTACTGTATGTACTATGCTATAGTATCCGAATATATATATATATATATATATATATATATATATATATATATATATATATATATATATATATATATATATATAATGGAGTATAATGTAGTTGTGGGCCTGAAGGCAAGATAGACTTATGTTGTAGGCTCGGGAGCAAGCCAGACAAAATTTGTCAGCCTAAGGACAAGCCAGACTTATGATGTGGGCTTAGGAGCGAGCCAGATATGAGGTTCGGGTATGAAAGGCAAGTAAGACTCATATTGTGGGTTCAGGGGTAATCCAATCTCTTAACCGTGGACCGAGTATATATGTTGTTATTGATGGGTCTTGAGCATAACTATAACCTATGTGTTCATGAAACCCTAATTGCTACGGATCTAAGTTTTTCACTAGTTGAACATGCACATTGAATACCAAAGCAAAACCCTGAATCTAGCATATATATAAATCGAAAATTACATAAAAAAAGGGTTTTGATGTTTACCTTACTTGTTATGTAACAATAACAAGAACATCTTGTAGATCCTTGACTCTTGAAAGCTTAGTGCCTAAAATCTTACACCTCTAATGGCTTTCAAACACCACTAGCAAAAGGATGAAAGGAGAGAGGAGGAAATGCACTTAGAATTTGGGCTAGGGTTTGGAGTAGCAAGCATTAGTCAAAAATCCTATGAGGTAGGTTCTTTATATAATTGTGGGTTGCTAGTGTTTGCTGGAGGAAACCCTAATTTCCTGCTTAAGGCCTAAGCAGCCCATGGACTCCTCATCTAGAGGCCTTGGACGAAATCTATAGGGCCTCCCTATAGTTTTCATCCACTACCACCTAAGGATTCCAAAAGCCAAGTTTCACAACTATCAATGATTTGATTTGCAAAACAACCCATGTTCCTTTAATTAGTTCCTTTAATCCCAAAATCAATTCAAATGAATTTCAGATTAAAAACTAATTAAATAACATGATTTCTAATTAATATATTATTTTCATAATACATTAATAAATGAATTTATTATTCCAGATAATAAATTCAACCTCTCTCTCCAAAGTCATCCTGTCAAGTTGCTCGAGTGAAGGCAGCCTAACCATGCTACTATCAAATCAAGTACACCCCAATTATTGTTATGGGCTTAGACACCTAATCCAACAGTTACCCACTTGGATAAGTCTAGTAACTATAATTTCAAGTATGACTTCAAAATTTGACAAGCAATCGTAGCTTTCAAAAGCCGCTGTGGAACTCTAACTTAGTTAGTTGTGTCTCCTTAGATATGGGATCATATAATCCTCCATTCTGCAAGATATCATGTGGACAAAGACATGGAACATAATCATTCTCATTGTCCAATAGTTTGTTTCCCGATTTCCGATTTGTATGACAATGAACATAATTGAACATATCAATTAAGTCCAGACGGGGCGCGACACATAAGTCAACACAAAATCATCAGGGGGCCCAAGATATCGCTTTTACCCCCTTAGGATAAAAGGAACATATAAACTTTTACTTAAAAGATTGTTGTTGGATTAGTGTCTAAGTCCATAACTATTTTGGTATGTACTTGACCTGATGCTGCATGGTTCTTTTGGGTTGCCTTCACCAAAGCAACTTGATAGGATGAATTATGGAGAGAAAGGATTAAATGTGATTTATTAATATATTATGGAAATAATATATTAAAGGAGAAATCATATTGTTTAATTAATATTAGTCAATAATTAATTGGTAATTAGTTTTGTGACTAAAAGAGATTAATTAAACTTAAGGGACTGGAATTGTAATTATAAGATAATTGCAATTTGGGCAATGGATTGTCTTAAATCAAGGGGTGGACGAATTCTAATGGGAAACCCATAAGGAAATCGTCCAAGGGCTTGATTAAAGGAGTCCATGGGTTGCTTAGGGCTTAAGCAACAAGTTTAGGGTTTCCTAGTTAGATAACCCTAATAACTCCTATATATAGAGATCCCTTATGACTCGAAAACGTGGCCAACACTTCTCTGGGGTTTGTAGATGGTTTTGGGAAGCCTCTATCCTCTCTCCTCTTCATCCTCTTGCTTATGGTGTTTGTGAACCATTAGAGGAGTGACACTTGTGACTCTAAGCCTTCCAAAGTCAATTCAAGGAGGAATTGGGATTGTTATTGCTATATAACAATCAAGGTATGATCTTAAACCCATTTATATGTTAATATTGATTTCCATATGCTAGAATTAGGGTTTATAGTCTTGGATTCAAAGCATGTACTATAGAGAAACCTAGATCCAAGCTTTAGGGTTTGCATGAGCACATAGGATGTTGTTATGACCAAAACTCATCAGTGGTATCAGCGCCATGATTGGTTTCTATTGTATTGATGCCTTGTATGTTAAATAAATTTGATTTTTGTGGTTCTGCTTGATGGACTCGGCGAGTCCCACTGTGGACTCGGCGAGTTGCCCCTACTCGGCTGTTTTTGCTTAAGGATAGTTACCTTATCATACTAGATCAATATAAATCCGATTTTATGATATATTTGACTATATTATTGATCTAATTAAAGATATTTATCAATTAATAAAATATTTATTTCCTTATGTGATAATTGATTAATTATTTTGAATAAATTGGTAAATTGTTTTGCAAGAAATCATTTAATAAATCAAATACGGATAATTATGTGATTTAGATTATTTGTTATTTGATCCTTGTAGTTATGAAAAGTTTCATATTTTCCCCTTTAGGTTTTATAGTTTAAATTTGAACCCAAAAGTTTTGATGTTTTGAAATTTAAATAGTTGAAACCCTAATGTTTTGAAAGAAGGTTTCAAAACTTGCCCTCAAGTTTTGGAATTTAAATTTTTGATTAATAGTTTAATTTTGATGTATATTTAAATTCTAAACCCTAATGTTTTCAAATGTTTCAAAACTTGCCCTCAAGTTTTGGAATTTAAAAGTTGATTAAAAGTTTAATTTAGGAATGTTAAATTCTAAAACCCTAGTATTGTTTTGAAAAAGTTCAAATCACACCCTTATGGTTTTATTAATTAATTAATGAGTATAATTAAAGGAGGTTTAATAAATCCATAATAGTTTTGGTTTACAATTAAAGGTATAATTATTAAATTTGACCACCTTGTATTTTCAAAGTAAAATACACCCTATACTATATATATAACATTAAAGGTCTAACATTATATATATGTATGAGTAAAAGTCAGTCTTACCGTTAGTAGGCCTCATTCACGGAGCTGGTCTATAAGGGGTGTTTAAGGAAATTTCCTATAAAATGGCGATTGAATGGGTATCCACTTTTACCCACCGCACTCTTGACTAGTGGAGGGTCGTTAGCCGAACGGGTAGGATAGGACGAAACCTTCCATTATAAGTATAATGAAATATAAAAGTAACTAAATGTTTTCATAAAATTTCAAATCTTAGTTACTTAGGCAAAAGTGAATTGATGCAATTCCATGAACTTACACTTTGTACCCTTGCTAAGACATTAGTGGAGCGCGTGTGGTTAACCGGCACACTAAATGGTTCTAAGCAAAGGTAGCAAAGGGTGACTCAATGTTTGTCATAGTTCGGTGGAGCGTGTGTGGTTAACCGACACATTGAATAGGTGACTGTAACATGTGAGGGCACCATGTAAGTTTGCATGGTTATTCACACCCGCTTTGTGATCCTCGGCATCCCAGTCACAAACTAGAGGGGCATATCGAGATTTAAACATGCCGTTGAAAGTTCAATGAATCTCAAAGGATCTAGGAGTTTTCATAGATTTAAAACTTATATTTTTTTTTTTTGTTAATCGTGGTGGAAATTAGTGAATGTCATTCACTTACCTTCAAATGTTCTGCAATTAGGGTTACGGCATCCCTCTCTCGAGTTGTGGAATATTGTGTTGGGTCCTAACCTTAGTATTTCATTTAGGTGATTTACTAAGGACTCAATCTATCAACTAACTTGAACTTGTTTTCTCCCGTTTTGTAGATGTCAAAGTTCGACAACTATGGTCTTCCCAAATCCCGTGGAACAAGCATTCCACATGAAGATGCTATTCCACGATTCGTTAGAGGAACAAGAAATCATGCTTCACTTCCTCCTCCTCCTCCAACTGTTCTCCCTAACCCACAAGATCGAAGGATTAAAGGTTCAATATCACTAAAGCCCTATTGGAAATGAAACATGAAGATGGTAAACCCGTGTGTGCCCACGTTCTAGGAATGAAATCACACATTGATAGGTTGATAATGTTGGGTGTGTCATTCCTGAATGAGTTGGATGTGAATTGGGTTTTGCAGTCACTTCCTGAATCATATAATGAGTTCAAAAGAAAGTATTATATGATGGATCATGACGACAACCTCATTGACCTAACTTACATGCTCATTGCTGCTGAATCAGAAATAATTTGGCGAAGCAATGGAGCGTATTTGTTAGGAAAGTCAACCGACCATGCTTCCGAGGACGTTCTAGGAGAACCAACCTGTGTTTGCTGCCAAAAGAAAGGGCGTTGGATACAAGTCTGCCCAAAGAGCCTGAAGAGTCTTGAAGATGGGAGAGTCAAAGAGTATGGCTGCGCTTCAGGTAAAATCCACTATCTAACTCCATTAAGTTCCTATTCATTGATTCTTAATTCATAATGTGATAAGATTGCATTTGAATGTTTTGCAGGATCGGTGAAAAGAAAGGAAGCTTGGACAAAGAGCAAGATGAATCTAATCACAAGGAATGGATCTTGATCGCATGGACTTGAAGATTAGATTTTGTGCTTAGATAGTTATGATAGTGTTGTTAGAAATTTTCTTTTTAAAATACATAGTTTTCAATGGATTTTGGATTGTAAGAACAAATGTTTTCCGCTGCTTTTATAAAATAAAATAAATTTTTGTTTGACTTATTTATTTGTTTATTTCCTTGCAATGAAATCGTTATGAAAATTGATGTTTACATATTTCTACAATGAATGGATAAGATTCTTAATTATGTTAATAGTGGAAATGTCAAGAATTTACCAAATAGGGAGAATTTCTCATCACCCAAGTTTCAAATGGACAGAAACTTGGAATCATGCAACTTGGTTGCACGATGAATGAGAAATTTCATATTTGGAAATTAGACTAATTCGTTGACAAAGTGTCAAGTGAAGGACAAGGAGATCGAGTACACAAAGTTGTGTGTTGATCAAGTCCACCACAAGGGTAACAAATATATTCGTCATGATTTACTAAAGGATTAGTAAATATGATTATACTTATAAGATTACGTGTAATTCTTAGTTGATTGAAAAGGTTTAAATCAATACCAGAATGAATAAGAAGAATCAAGAAGGCAGAAAGATAAAAGTTTCTCCATTCTAAGAAGAAGGGAGAGTACCTTTTATGCTTTATGATAAGTCTTAATGATTAAGAACCATATCTCAATTGATCCTCTAAGTGAGTCTTAGTACAATTGTATGTCTGAGAAGAGGAATCAAGAATTGAAGAAATGGTTAAATCAAAAAGTCAATCATACTTCGTTCCAATAACAAGTCTTAAAGTTAAGATTGTGGCAATAAGTGACAAGTATAAAGAAGGTTTTAACATTCATCAAATGTGGAAAGTTGTGATGTCTTGGATAAGACAAAGACCAACTAGGACCATTTTATGAAGTGTTGTGATAAAAACTACACTAACTCTTGAATATTTGGTTGTTAAGAAATGTTTATTGACAAGAGAATCTTATATGTCAATGAGTCAGTGGGAGTCTTAATGATCTTGAAAGGTTTTAAGAACAAATCAAATAAACCTTATCGATCATCACTAGCACACGAGTTGAGGTTTACAACCTATCGTGTTGACATTATTTTGTTTCTGTGCTGTTCCAATAAACTTAATTATGCATGTGAGTCCTATGAGTTCTCATTTGAATGCATGAAAGGCAAGGACCTTGATCAATGGAAAGTACATTGATAGGAAAAGGTGAGTTGCTTGACTACTTGGAAGACATGGTGGGCAGTTGTGCTACCATAAGGCAAGAAATCAAGATTAAGAAAGTCCGGTCCATATGAGTTTGAATTCGTCGTAAACTTTGGTTTTGACAAATTCACATGGATAGGAACACATACACCGTTTAAATCTAAGTGTCATAAGATTTCCTCCTTCATGAAAATGATTGTGAGAAATTTCTTTCACTAAGAAAGGTTTTAAAAGGATAGTGATTGTAAAATTGCATTCTCAAATTGGATTATGCTTACGGTATCCCTTTCCATGATTCGAATTGTGAGATTTGGTAATTAGTCTTAATTGTTTAAGACACATATGAGCTATCTTGGATAAAGGTGTATGAGACAAAGAAGCCTTGATAAAGGATTATCAAAGCATTAGAAACATGGACTTAAGAAATTCAATAGGTATTGTTTTTCTGAAAGTTAAGATGTTTATGAATACATGTCGAAGCTAGTGGGAGCATAAGTGTTATGTTTTATAATAATCATCATGATAGTGGGAGCATAAATGTTATGATTATATGATTATTAAGGAAAGTATTGCAAGTTAGCAATATTAATTATAGAAAACAAGAGTCATTTTTTGCAAAGTTGTAAGGATGGAATAGTTGTTTTGCTATAATTAAGGGAGAGAATATTATGCTTCATTTCAAATCTAAAGGCTTAGGTTGTGGAATGTTAATAAATTTAGTCAAAATGTACATAGTGTGTTCTTAAAATTTCGATTATGATTACGGCATTCCTCTTAACAATTCGAATTTTGAGAACATAGCAAACAAAACTTTATGGCAAAATATTGATAAAGTATCAAATCTTTATGTAAGACATTTTGCACCGTGTCCAAACGCTTCGGGTATAGGATCGATTGCAAATGCTATAATATTTGACCATTCTAAAATTTTCCAAATGTATAGCGCATTTAGAGGGAAAAAGGAATAGAATCGGTTTTGACTAAGATAATTAAACAACTATCAAAGGACAATCCAAAGTTCGCCGAGGATTGGTCGCTTGTGAGTAGTTGGAAGTATGATATTGGATGGACATATCGACTTTATTATGAATAGGTAAGATTCTATTAAGAATGAGTTGTCATATGGAAAATATGGAAACGTGTCCATATTGGGAATTGAATATTGAAAATCTATGTCTAGATTAGAAACTTTTATGCAAAGGATGTTCAAAGGAATGTACTTTGAGTGTGAGACATCACATCTATGGAATTGTCTTGTAACAATCTCCGATAGAGGACTTTGTAATTTCATTGGCAATAGTCTTTGTGACTTTGGTGCAGTGACATTACGAAAGGATCATTGCATAAAATGTTAGAATCTAGCATATTCTATAAGTAGCAAGAATTTGATATTCTTTCGCTTATGAAAAAGGATTTGGAGTTGTGAAATGAGAATGTTTGGAAATGTGTTCAATTTGATCTATTTCACAAAGTAAGAGCCATAGGTAAACATTGTGTGCATGCTAAGAGCATGGGACAAGTGTAATAATTCAAGTAAGAAGTTGATTACCCGAAACGACAAATAATGAGTAATCGATATGGTGATAAATAAAATGTGTTTTATTTATACTCAAAGGTTTGAGGCCATATAGGATTAGTATTATTCTTGTGTTTCACTTTGCATGTTTTGACTTCCTGAATAATTTAATTGGTTAAGAACAGTCAAATTATTCGAACGGGCCACAGTCGTTCATATGTTGGAAGTAAGTATGAATAAAGACTGTCGTGAATTGGAGTGTGGATTGTCTAAAAGAGTATTAGACATAAGCAAATGTTTGCTGCAACGTTCATGAGTGCTTATGAATATGAATTTGAGCATTGGATTAAACCCACGCTCACTTGGATCACTCCATGAATTGCATCACGAGTGATTGGTGAGACAATAACATCTTATATTCTTGAAACCAAGATGTGTGAGTTGTATCTTGCAAATCGGTTGCACATTGATAATATGTAAACGCACTAGTAACTTGGTGTTATAAAACATATTGTTCTGCGTGATTCGGTGAGTGAGTGCAAGCAAGCATTGTATCAAAGTTTATCCGTTCCTTTTATTCAAAGTAGGATAAAAGCGATATCTTTGGGCCCCTCGATGGTTTAGTGATGACAAACGTAAATGCTCGACCGGGCTAGGGCTAATTTGATTTGTTCAATTAGTCAGTCGTCATAAATCAGAAGTCGAGAAATAGTACAAAGAGAATGATTAGAAATCATATCTCATATGATATCTAGAATGGAGGAATATATGATCCCTTATCTAAAGGACACGCGTATATGATAGGATCAGAGTTGACAACGGCTTTGGAAAGCTACGATTGCAGATCAGGATCTGAAGTTATACGCAGAATAGTTGTTAGACTTATCCAAGTGGGAGACTGTTGGATTAGTGTCTAAGTCCATAACTATTTTGGTATGTAGTTGACCCGATGCTGCATGGTCCTTTTGGGTTGCCTTCACCAAAGCAACTTGATAGGATGAATTATGGAGAGAAAGGATTAAATATGATTTATTAATATATTATGGAAATAATATATTAAAGGAGAAATCATATTGTTTAATTAATATTAGTCAATAATTAATTGGTAATTAGTTTTGTGACTAAAAGAGATTAATTAAACTTAAGGGACTGGAATTGTAATTATAAGATAATTGCAATTTGGGCCATGGATTGTCTTAAATCAAGGGGTGGACAAATTCTAATAGGAACCCCATAAGGAAATCGTCCAATGGCTTGATTAAAGGAGTCCATGGGTTGCTTAGGGCTTAAGCAACAAGTTTAGGGTTTCCTAGTTAGATAACCCTAATAACTCCTATATATAGAGATCCCTTATGACCCAAAAACGTGGCCAAGACTTCTCTGGGGTTTGTAGACGGTTTTGGGCAGCCTCTATCCTCTCTCCTCTTCATCCTCTTGCTTATGGTGTTTGTGAACCATTAGAGGAGTGACACTTGTGACTCTAAGCCTTCCAAAGTCAATTCAAGGAGGAATTGGGATTGTTATTGCTATATAACAATCAAGGTACAATCTTAAACCCATTTATATGTTAATATTGATTTCCATATGCTAGAATTAGGTTTTATAGTCTTGGATTCAAAGCATGTACAACAGAGAAACCTAGATCCAAGCTTTAGGGTTTGCATGAGCACATAGGATGTTGTTATGACCAAAACTCATCAATTGTACCATTTTCTCATCAAATCATACAAAGCAATATGTTTTATAACATAAAGTTACTGATGCATTTACGCATTATCAATGCCCAAACCAACTCGTAAACAAGAACTCATATATCTAGGTTTAAAGACTATACGATATTATCGTCTCATAATTACTCGTGATAAATTCCATGAAGTAATTCTATGAGCATTGGTTTAATCCAATACTCAAATCCCCATTTCAAGAGTACTCATGAATGTTTCAGCAAACACTTGTTATGCCTAACACTTAGACAATCTACAAGCCAATCCATGACAGTCTTAATTCATTACTTACTTCCAAAGTATGATCGATTATGGATAATTTGAACAATCAAAGTATTCTGGAACTAAAATGTATAACGTTGAAACACAAAATAAACAATTGACAAAAGATAGTAAACAACACTCATAAATAAATCTTCATTACTTAATCATCAAATGTCAATTACATATATATTGTTACAAGTTTCTAAAATATCTATCTAATCACTAAAACCAATATCGTCCATCAGACCAATGCTCCTTGCATGCTAAATGTGCTTAATCCTACTCAGACCCTTTGTTAGGGGATCTCCAGGATTCTCCTCTGACGATACCCTCTTGACGACGAGGAGTCCTTCTTTTACCCGATGTCTGATGAAGTGGTATTTTCTATCAATATGTCTAGATCTTCCATGATCCCTTGGTTCCTTGGTCAAGGCAACCACTCCTTCATCATCACAAAAAATCTCCATGGGCTCCTTTATGGCTAGCACAACTCCAAGGTCTCCAATGAATTTCTTCAACCATATAGCCTCCATTGACACTTTGCTTGTAGCTATATACTTCTATTCACACATTGAATCAACCACGGTCTCCTGCTTGGAACTTTTCCAAGTCACTACTCCTCCATTGAGTGTGAACACCCAACCAGACTGAGAATGGAAGTTGTCACGGTATAAATGAAAACTGGCGTCACTATAACCAATAACTCTCAAGTCATCATTGCCAACAAGTACAAGGACCCAGTCCTTAGACCTTCATAGATACTTAAGAATGTTCTTCACCGCTATCTAGTGAGCCTTACCCGTGTTTCCCTGATACCGACAGACCATGCTCAAAGCAAAAGCCACATTAGGGCGAGTACATGTCATAGCATACATGATCGAGCCAACGGCGGAAGCATATGGAACTCGACTCATTTCTGCTATCTCGGCATTAGTACTCGGACTCTGAGTCTTACTCACCTTGGTGTTGCCCTGGATAGGTAATTCTCCTTTCTTGGAATTCTCCATGTTAAAAAGCTTCAAAAATTTATCCAAATAAGTACTTTAACTAAGTCCAATTAGTCTTCTACTCCCATTTCTCAAAATCCTTATTCCCATAATATAAGCAGCCTCTCCTAGATCATTCATGGAAAACCACTTTCCAAGCCAGGACTTAACATCCTACAAAGTTGGAACGTCATTTCCTATGAGCACTATGTCATCAACATACATTACTAGAAAGCTAACTATACTCCCACTAGCTTTGACATATACACATGACTCATCCTCACTCCTAGAGAAGCCAAACGCTTTAACCTTCTCATCAAATCAAAAATTCCATCTACGAGAATCTTGCTTCAACCCAAAGATTGACTTTTCAAGCTTACATACTCTATTAGGGTACTTATCCACAAAACCCTATGGCCAACTCATGTAAACATCTTCAACCAACTTTCCATTAAGGAAAGAGGTTTTGATATTCATCTGCCAAATTTCATAATCATGAACGCAGTTATGGCTAACATCACCCTAATAGACTTAATATTGGCCACTGGTGAGAAGGTCTCATCATAGCTAACCCCAGAGGTTTAAGTAAAGCCCTTCACAACCAATCGTGCCATGAACATTTGTACCTTTCCATACATGTCGGTCTTCTTCTTGAAGAGCCATTTGCACCCAACTCTCTTAGGACCTCGTACATTGTCAACCAAGTTCCAAACCTGATTGTCATACATGGACTGGATCTCGCTATCCATTGTCTCTTTCGACTTGGCACACTCACGGCCTGCCATGACTTCCTTGTAGGTAGAAGGCTCATCCAAATTTGCCAATGAACTATCACTGATATACATATCACCATCTGTAGTAATATGAAAACCATAAAACTCTATTGTCATTCTAACTCGAGTGGACCGCCTAAGGGGTAATGACTCGTCGATTGGTTCAACAAGAATTTCTTCCTTGGGATGAGCGCTAGTGTTAGAGGTAACCATATAAGTTCCCTCTCACGGAAAACTCCCCTTCGTGCTACGAAGACCACATTTTCACTAGGTCTGTAGAACAAGTATCCAAAGCACTTCCGTGGGTAACCGATGAAAATACATCGCTCACTTCGAGGTTCAAGCTTTTCGTGAGTTTCTCATGTAACATCCCAAAAATCATGACCAAAAATTTCTTTTAAAACATTACTAATCATAGTATTAATCATTTCAAACACATTAACAGGGTTATATAAAAAATCAGAGCATCTTTTCAAAACACTTATTCATTTTATCAGAGTGAACATCCCAGGCTGAATTTCTTGGTGTGTGCCATGCGATCATCCCGAGCTCTACATTCCTCTATCGGAAATACCTGAAACCAAAACTGAAAACCGTAAGCACGAAGCTTAGTGAGTTCCCCAACCTACCACATATCATACATATCTACTGGTCCATACATTCCATACATAATCTTGAGCACATAGCCATATACTGGGCCCCCACCCGCTGCATTGGGCCTCGCCCGCCATCGGATCCCGTCCATCATCAGGCCCCGCCTGGCATCAGGTCCCACCTGGCATCGAGCCCCGCTCGGTATACAGATCTGTTTCCCTTAGGCCCTTCCTGTCCCTGGGCCTCGACCTCCATACACATATATACAATCAATAACATACGAGAACAAACAAAACATATTCTAATTCCACCCTGATCTAAGGCCTCGCCTGACTTGGGCCCCGCCCCTGATCTGTTACTGAAGTAGTGGAACCCCATCCATACTCCTACTAGTTGTGAGATACGACCCCCCGCCCACACTTACATCCTTCCTATCATGGGCCTCGCCCTTACTCTACTAATATCGAGATATGGAACCCCATCCATACTCAGCTAGTGATGAGATACGGGACCTCGCCCACACTCACCTCCCTACCAGGCACATACAAGTGTCACAAAGACAACAAGCATAATCTAACATACTACATAAGAATCTTCCACGGGATTATCTTCACATTGGACCCCCAGTCCAGAACCTATCATACTGACACATGCAAGAATCACAAAGACCTCTAGCATCCTAACATTCCTCGGGCCTCGCCTGTTGGGTTTTGAGCATTCTAACACTCCTAAGTGTACATGCAACCCTAAATACCTTGGATCTATGTTTTCTCTATTATACATGCAAATAAGAACTTCCAAGGTATTATCCTAATCTAGCATACAAAACAATGAATGTAACAAGATAGAATACATACCTCTTTGATGTAGAAAGTCTTCATGAAGCTTGAGTGCCTAGTGCCCCAAGTGTGACACCTCAAATGGAATCACAATCATCAAAACACTTAGAATAGCTTGAGAGAATTCTACACTTCATGAAATCGGCTAGCCCTCTCTAGAATAATACTAGTGCCGATTTTGCCAAGAATAATATCTTTATATAGTGTTACAATTAGGGCAAACCCTAATTATCATGACTTTCCATTTCCTTGGATCCATGGGTTCAAGTACACCATGGAGCATCCATGGAGCATCATATGGGTTTTGGCCCAACTAGATAATCCATGGAGCATTAGCCCACTATACAAGTATGGATGATTTACACAATCAACCCATATATTTAATTAGTCTTCTTTTGATCACTTAATTAATCCTAGATTAATTATTGATCAATACTAATTAAATAATCTCATTATTCTTATTATTAATATACTAGAACTTATAATATATTAATAACCATAAGTGTCTTATTTCTCTCATTATAGTCTATCCAAGTGCATGATGGTATGCAACCCAAATGGACCATGTCGGGTCGGGTCAAGTCTTACCAATTATAGTTATGGACTTAGACATTAATCCAACAGTCTCCCACTTGGATAAGTCAAAAACTATTATTGCGTCTGACTTCAGGAACCAACTGGCAATCGTAGCTCTCAAAAGCTTCTGTCGAACTCTGACCTTGTAGATGAACTCTGACCTTTGTCAATGACTTGTCCATTAGATAAGGGATCATATATTCCTCCATTCTAGATATCATATGGACTGAGACATGGATTATAATCATTCTCTCTGTCCATTTGTTGTTTCCTTATTTCCGATTTATGACGACTGACTAATTAAACAAATCAAATCAGTCCTGGCCCGGCCGAGCACATCCATTTGTCATCATCAAATCATCGAGGGGCCCACAGATATCGCTTTTATCCCGAAGGTAAAAGGAATGGATAAACTTCGACTCATATGGCTTGTTCTACTACTTGTTGAATCATACACAAAGGCACGTTTTATAGCACCGAGTTACCAAATGCGATTTCGTGCAATCAATGTACTACCAACTCATAGTAACAACTCATATCTCTAGGTTTGAAGAATATAAGATATTATCATCTCATGATCACTCGTGATAAAATCCATGAAGTGATTCCAATGAGCGCGGGTTGAATCCAATACTCAGAACGTATGAGCACTCATGATTGTTGTAGCCTTGTCCAACACCTTAGACCTCTACAACCCATCATGACAGTCTTAATTCATATCTACTTCCAACATATGACCGACTGTGGATGGTTTGAATAACTTAGTCATTCCGGAAGAATAACCCAGTTTATTCGGGAAGTCAAAACATGCAAAAATGAAACACAATAATAATTGAATCCAATATGGTATCAAACCCTATGAACATAAATAAAGCACCTTTTATTTATCACCACATGATTACACATTATTCATTGTATACTGTTCCAGCTATCAACTTTATTCTTGAATTTAAAACAATAGTTGTCCCATGCTCCAAACATGTACACTATGTTTTTTTTTCTCTAAACACTAGTCATGCCATACACCAAGTATGCATACTATGTTTGTCTATAATCTTTACTTTGTGAACTAGATCCATTGAACATAACTTTAATGATTCTCTTTTCACACTCCCAAATCCTTACCGCAAATGCAAGAATTCCAAATTCATGCCATTTACTGAAATCTGTTAGATTCTAAACTTATATGCATTGATACTCTTGTAACGATTATGCACAAAGTCATAAAGACTTGACAACAAACATTACAGAGCATTCCAAAGGGGATCAGTTCCTTGGAAACATCCTTCTTGCATTAAGTTTCCTTAATCTTACACAGATTGAAAATTCTAACTTTGAAACATTTCCAGATTCCATTTTGACTATCACTTCTGAACAAGAGTTGCCTCCTTACAGATTATGTCAATATGGTCCTTCCAGAATTATCACTATACTTCCAATTGTCCTTGAGTAACCAATCTTTGGTAAACCTTAGATTGTTCTCGACAATTGTTTAATCCTTTTAGTCATATCCAGTTCTAAACCTTTTCCCTTCTTAATGCCCCAGGCATTTGGAAAATTTTAGAAAGGATGAATATAGCACATGTAATCGATCCTATATACGAAGCATATGGGAATCGATTCATGATGTCTCACATAAAGACTAAACCAGTCTTTTGCTATAACATTTCCATTTCAATTTGCCAAGTTCTCATAATTCAGATTATGAAAAGGGATGCCGTAATCATAATCGAATTTTAGAACGCAAATAATGGATCCATATACATAATTTCCTTATGTTGAGCCATTCCAACATAAAATTCATATATATGCTTGACTAAATGATTAAAACCTCACGATCTAAGCTTATAGATTTGAGATGAAGCATAATTTCCTCTCCCTTAATTATAGCAAAACAGCTTTTTCCCAATTGAAACTTTTGTTTTCTATAATTAACATTGCTAGCTTGCAATACTTAACATAATTATCATGCTCCCACTAACATGATGATTATTAGCATAACACTTATGCTCCCACTAGCTTTGACATGTACTCAGAAATCAGCTGACTTTCTTACCAAAGTTCAGATTTCTGATACTAGATTGTTTTGATAAGACTTTATCAAAATCATACACCTTCCCTTAGATAGCACACTTGTGTATCTAAACAATTATGAAGAGGGATGCCGTAATCATAATGATTAGACCTTTTTGCCACTTCTCACAAGTCCATGTTAGTGTGCCGGTTAACCACACGCGCTCCACTAACAACTTTGAGAATGCAAATATCACAATTGCTATCTAGATAAAATCTACTTAGTGAAAGTGCTTCCTCACCATCATTTTCATGAGTCGGAGAGAAACCTTATGACACTTAGATTTTTAATGGTGTATGTGTTCTTATCCATGTGAATTGTTAAAACCTTAGTCACAGGGCAAGGGTAATGACAAATCCAAACTCATATGGACTGAACTCAATCTTAATTTCTTGCCACCTGGCAGCTCAAGGGCCTGCCATTGCTTCCAAGTTGTTGTGCAACAAATTGAGAACTCTAAGAACTCATATGCAAAGTCAACTTTAACTGGAATGGGCACAGAATATGTCAACACGATAGGTTATGAACCTCAAGTTGTGTGCTAGTGAAGAACTTTAGGTTTTGTTCTTGATTAGTTCTTGAGACTTTCAAGACTTTTAAGACTCCCACTGTCCTCTTGACCTATAAGACTCCCTTGTCAAACATCCAAGAGATAGTGTGGATTCTTATCAAGAAAAACACTTCACACAATTGGCCTAAGTTGGTCTTTGTTTTATCCAAAACATCACAACTTACCAATTTCAAATGTACTAGAGTAGAAAACTTTTACTCTTACATTTGACAAGTGTTTTAAACCTTCTTTAAGACATGTCACTCAAGTTACAATCTTGGAGTATGACTCTAAGACTTGTATTAGAACGAAGTATGACTCATCTTCTTGATTTAACCATTTCAACAATTCAAGATCCCTCTTCTTAGTCATAAGAATGCACTAAGATTTTCCTTAGAGAACTAATTGTGCTATGGTTTCTTAATCATTAAGATGATCACAAAAATGATACCAAAGTACTCTCCCATCTTTTTCAGATTTGAGACACTTTTATCCTTCTGCCTAATTTGATTCTTCTTATTCGCTCTACCATACATTGGAACCTTTTTCCAATGTCTCAGAATTACACTTAAGCATGTAAGTATAATCATATTTACTGAGCTTTAGTAAACTATGACGAATAGTCTTATCAAACTTTTGTGGTGGACTTAATCAGTGCACAAGAATGTGTACTCGATCCTTTAGTCCTTTACTTGACTCACACATCCATGTGAACAAGTAATTAGTCTTAATTTTTCCAAAACTTGAAAGTTCTCATTCATCATGCTATACAACTTGCATGATTCCAAGTTTCGGTCCAATTGAAACTTGGGTGATGAGAATCTTTCCTTATTTGGTAAATCTAGACATTACCACAAATGAAAGAATCAATTTCATATTTCCACTCTTGCTCTTAATGGAATCATATAAGCAGCAATTTTTCCTCAAATGCCATTGTAAGGATATTTTAAAATAAATAAAATCAAAAATTTTCTTTTATTTTAAAACTTTGCGGAAAACTTATCCTTACAATCCATATGAAAACTTGTTGTTATCTATTCCTAGGCAATATCTCATAACTCCTAAGAAGTAGCTCAGGAATCCGATCTTCAAACTATGCGATAGAAATCCATCTACGCGATCAGATTCAGCATATTCTTTCTTTAAGTTTCTTCACTTTTCTTTGATTCTTAAAACATCACCATGTGACCCAATCACATCATGTATCAAGAATCTCAGAATAGAAACTTAACAGAGTTAGATAGTGGACTTTACCTGAAGTAGAGTCAAACTTATTGACTTTAACATCCTTAGGTAAATTTGGCAGCTTCGCAACCAATGCCCCTTCCTTTGGAAATATAAACATATGGACCCTTTGATAATGGTACACGAGACTATCATAGACTTAGCTTTTCTCTTTACCATTTGGTCAACCGAGTTGACTATGGCCAATCCCTTTCCACTGGGAAGAGAGAGCTTTACTAGATATCCAATGTCATCATTTTCAATGTCCATAAAGTTTTAGGAAGTTGACCTTAGCAAATAGATAAGATCATTAAGGGTCTTGTCATAGTCTGTTTCATAGGTCTCCCAAAGGAACTCACTATGTGACTTAAAAAGTGATTGAACCACCAACTTTCTCAAGACTTTGACACCCAACTCTCCCGGCTTGTCAATATGTGACTACATCTCCAAGATGTGATCACACCTAGACCTTGCCTTGCCAATAGGGCTTGAGTGACCTTAAACTTTTCAAGAACTTGTGGGTTAGGGAGAATGGTTGGAGGAGGAGAAAGAAGTATGATATCCATGGGACATCATCTTCATTAGGAAACCTTGTTTCAAGAGATTTGGGAAGATCATAGGTGTCTAAACCAGACATCTTTTAGGAGATATTCAAGATAGTTGATTTTAAGTCCTTAATATGACACCCAATATGAAATATTAAGGCTAGGACCCAACAAACTATTTTATAACTTAGAAGAGGTATGCCGTAATCCAAGCTATAAAATATTTGAAGGTAGGTGAATGACGATTCACCAATTTCCACCAAGATAAACGAAATGTATTATTAGGTTTTAATTGGTTTTGAAACTCCTAGATCTTTGAGATTCATTGAACTGTCCAAAGGCATGTTTCAATCTCGAGTGTGCCCTTCAGGTTTTGTGACTGGGATGCCGAGGATCACAAAACAAGGTGTGAAGTAACCATGCAAATCACTTGGTACCCTTAATAAATTACCCCTCAATCGATGTGTCGGTTAACCACACACGCTCCATCGATACTATGATAAATATTAAGTCACCCTTTACCTACCTTGTTAAGTCCAAGTTAGTGTGCCGGTTAACCACACACGCTCCACTAACGACTTAGACAAAGTGTAAAGTGTAATTTCATAGGTTAGCACCTTATTCACATTTTTCCTAAGTAACTAAGATTGGGTATTATTAAGAGATTAGTTACTTAGTATTTATCATTAATACTTTTAATGAAGGGAGAATTATAGTCCTGTCAAACTCGTTCGGCTAACGACCCTCCACCAGTCAAGCAAGCGGTGGGTGAGAGTGGACACCCATTAAGTTGCCATTTTACAGGCAACAACCTTATACCCACCTTATAGACCGGCTTCGTGAATGAGGCGTACTAGCGGTAAGACTGACTTTACTCTTATACATATACATATATATATATACATATATATATATATATATATATATATATATATATATATATATTATTAACTTATAATATTATAAAGTATAAGGGTTGAATTTTAACTTTTAAAATTCTAAGGGCTAACTTGGAATTGATGTATTCATAAGGAAAACTTTTCAAATTCCAAAACTTGAGGGCAAGTTTTGAAACTATTCAAAACTAATTAATTCCATAACTTATGTGTTTAAAATAATTTTAATCCAAAAACTCTTCAAGTTCCATAACTTGAGGACAAGTTATGGAAGACTTTAAACTAATAAAAGAACTAACTTTTCTTTATTTTATAACTTATGGATTTAATTATGGTTACATATTTATTCTTTAATGAAGTGACTCTTGAACTTCCATAACTTGAGGACAAGTTATGGAGTCATAAAAAATTATTCAATGACACAAGACTCTTCATTTTGTAACCATTGCCAACTTTTATGAGTTTTATGAGTCTTTAATGTGACTCTTCATGTAACTTGAGGACAAGTTACACAAACACATTTTATACTCAACTCTTAGATTAAAATGGATTGAAAACAACTATGTCAATTAACTTTTCTATTAATCTAAGCAACTCATAAGAACAAGATAATTCAAATCAAACTTTTTCATGTAATTAGTCTAAACCTTAAACTAATACAAAACATGAATCTATTGACAATTATCTTTGAAAATGGATTAGCATGAACATTACCATGTCAAAAAACAAGTTTATAAGTTCAAAAACATCTTAGGGTAATGTTCCTAGTCCAATTCCAGCCAAAAAAGTCGAATTTATGCTGTCTGGGGGTCCAACTCGTCGAGTGCACGAACCAACTCGGCGAGTTGGATGCATTTTGCCTTGGACTCGGCGAGTCCATTCATGGACTCGCCGAGTCCATTCATGGACTCGCCGAGTCCATTCATGGACTCGGCGAGTCTGCTGGGCAGACAACATCAAAACTCGATTTTGCAGCTTCTTTTGCAAGTATAACAAGAAAACAAGCCTAGGCTCTGATACCACTGTTGGGTTTTGAGCATTCTAACACTCCTAAGTGTACATGCAACCCTAAATACCTTGGATCTATGTTTTCTCTATTATACATGCAAATAAGAACTTCCAAGGTATTATCCTAATCTAGCATACAAAACAATGAATGTAACAAGATAGAATACATACCTCTTTGATGTAGAAAGTCTTCATGAAGCTTGAGTGCCTAGTGCCCCAAGTGTGACACCTCAAATGGAATCACAATCATCAAAACACTTAGAATAGCTTGAGAGAATTCTACACTTCATGAAATTGGCTAGCCCTCTCTAGAATAATACTAGTGCCGATTTTGCCAAGAATAATATCTTTATATAGTGTTACAATTAGGGCAAACCCTAATTATCATAACTTTCCATTTCCTTGGATCCATGGGTTCAAATACACCATGGAGCATCCATGGAGCATCATATGGGTTTTGGCCCAACTAGATAATCCATGGAGCATTAGCCCACTATACAAGTATGGATGATTTACACAATCAACCCATATATTTAATTAGTCTTCTTTTGATCACTTAATTAATCCTAGATTAATTCTTGATCAATACTAATTAAATAATCTCATTATTCTTATTATTAATATACTAGAACTTATAATATATTAATAACCATAAGTATCTTATTTCTCTCATTATAGTCTATCCAAGTGCATGATGGTATGCAACCCAAATGGACCATGTCGGGTCGGGTCAAGTCTTACCAATTATAGTTATGGACTTAGACATTAATCCAACATCGCCGACATCAGGTCGTAACCCGGATCATACGTCAATAAATGCCTAGGGCTACCCCGTGGGTCTTCCTTCTATACGTAAGCATAAACATAAACATAAACATAATGGGCCGACATTGTGGTCGTAGACCCATGCACCCAGTGAGGAGACTCACCACGCACTGCTGAAGACTCGCTGCACACTATCCTTTAAAGACTTTTGAGGGAGTGGTTCACCAGACTTTCATGGGGCGAAGGATCCTATTACAGCCAGGAGATGGATTGCGGACATCAAGTCTGCAAAGTTTAAGAGCTTCTGCCCGGAGGGGTCGATGGTCCGCTTTGCTGCGGGTTGTTTGAGGGACAAAGCTAGAGATTGGTGGGAGTCAATTGGTGACTCGCTGGGAGCCCCAGCCATGGAGGCTATGACTTGGTCAGACTTTGTGACCAGGTTCAGGGTGGAGTTTGCGCCAGTTGTGGAACTTCAGCAGCTGTCCAGGGAGTTTCTGGATATGAGACATACTACAGAGTCAGTGGCGGAGATCACCGCCAAGTTCAGGGAGAGGGCCTTGTTGGTACCTCAGTATGTTGGGGATGAGGAGATGCAGAATACCTGCTACCACGACATGTTGATGGATGACATTCGTGAGCATGTCAGCTATTCAGCCTGCCTGACCTTGGAGTCCACGATTGCCAGGGCGCGGGAGAGGGAGATTAATTTGGAGCACCTCAAGAAGAGGAAGGCGGAGAGTGAGCAAGTTTACAGGGGTTTTGGGGAAGAAACCCAAGGGATCGGACGTCAGGTCGAAGGGCCAGCTGGGCCAAAGCCGCTGCAGGAAAAACGGCAGACCGCATGAGGGAGCTTGTAGAGCAGGATCATCAGGCTGCTACAAGTGCGGCAAGAGGGGGCACTTTGGCGGGGATTGTACTACCCCTGCCCCCACATTTCAGACATCAGACTTGATTTGCTGCCATTGCAATCAGAGGGGGCATAAGAAGGCCAACTGCCCTAGATTGTCAGCAGTATCAGTAGCAACGCCAGTGGTGGTGCCGATTCCAGTGACATCACGAGTTGTGGATGGCCGGAAGGTCAAGGCAGAGGCTCCAATGGTGCGGAGCAGAGCGTTTCAGTTGACAGCCGAGGAGGCACGCGCCGCACCCGATGTGGTGACGGGTATGATTTTTTCTCTCTAATCTTTTATGTTATGTCGCTGTGATTTTGATATGTGATATGTATGTTCTTTTTAGGATCGTTCCATGTGAACGGTATCCCAGTTCAGGTGTAGTTTGATTCGGGTGCTACCCGATCGTTTGTCTCTCTTGCGCTTAGCAAGAAGTTTCTTGAGTCCTCGGGCACGTTGGATTGCGCTTTAGAGTTTGAGATTGCAGACGACCGGTCAGTGCGGGCATCAGAGGTTTTCAGGGACTGTATTTTAAGATTGTTCGAGGAGCGTTACCTGGTAGACTTGGTTCCCATACCGTTGTGGGGGAATAAGGTTATTATAGGTATGGATTGGCTAATCCCCAATGGAACGGTGATTGATTGCGCGCAGCAGTTGGTGCAGATCAGAACCCCAAGTGGGGGAGAGCTTATGATTCTGGGCGAGAGGCCACAGCAAGGACCAGCCTTATATTTAGCAGCGAGGGCTAGGCGCTACCTTCAGCAAGGTTGCGAAGGATATGTTGCCTATGTTGTGGATACCCGGGAGGAGGGTAAGGCGACGGTGGGCAATGTGCCAGTTGTGCGATAGTTTGCGGATGTATTCCTCGAGGAGTTGCCTGGGATACCTCCGAAGAGGCAGGTAGAGTTCAGGATCGACCTAGTCCCGGGTGCGGCTCCGATAGCCAAGGCACCATATCGGTTGGCTCCTCCTGAGATGTAGGAGTTGTCTGCACAGCTGCAGGAGCAGTTAGACAAGGGATTCATTAGGCCGAGCAATTCACCCTGGGGAGCCCCGATTTTATTTGTAAAGAAGAAGTACAGGTCGCATCAGATGTGTATAGATTATCGGGAACTGAATAAGGTAGCGGTGAACAACCGTTACCCACTCCTAAGGATTGATGACCTCTTTGACCAGCTACAAGGAGCATCTTGATTCTCCAAGATTGATTTGCATTCAAGTTATCATCAGATGAGGGTCAAAGAGGAGGATGTGGAGAAGACAGCCTTTCAGACATGTTATGGTTACTATGAGTTTGCGGTGATGCCTTTCGAGCTCACCAACGCTCCTGCTGTGTTCATGGATCTAATGAACCGCATGTGCAAGCCAATGTTTGATCGGTCTATAATAGTTTTCCTTGGCGACATCTTGGTTTATTCCAAGATGCGAGAGCAACAAGAGGAGCACTTACGGGAGGTTCGGGATATGTTGAGGAGAGAGAGCTTGTATACGAAGTTCTCTAAGTGTGAGTTCTGGTTGCGCGAGGTGCAGTTTCTTGGGCACCTTGTCAACCAGAACAGGATTTCGGTTGACCCGGACAAGGTGGAGTCTAAGATGAGATGGAATGTTCTGAGGTCTCCATCTGAGATTCGGAGCTTTCTGGGACTGGCAGGCTACTATCGGAGATTCATTTAGGACTTCCCCAAAAAAGTCGTGCCCTTGACCCAGCTAACGAGAAAAGTCGTGGTCTTTCGCTGGGGGCCCGAGCAGCAGGCCGCATTTGAGACATTGAGACATATATTGTGCGAGGCGCCAATCTTAGCCCTGCCGGAGGGCATGGAGGATTTTATAGTATATTGCAATGTGTCCATTTCAGGTTTGGCTGCGATATTGATGCAGAGAGGGCATGTTATCGCTTACGCTTTGAGGCAGCTGAAGCCTCACGAGGCGAACTATCTGACGCATGATTTGGAGCTGGGGGCCGTTGTTTTCGCCCTCAAGATTTGGCGCCATTACCTCAATGGGATTCGTTGTACTATTTACACAGACCACAAGAGCCTGAGGTATCTCATGGATCAGCCAAATCTGAATATGAGGCAGCTTTGGTGGCTTGATGTGGTAAAGGATTATGATTGTAAGATCCTCTACCACCCGGGGAAGGCCAATGTCGTGGCCGATGTGCTTAGCCGCAAGGCAGCACCAATCAGGGATATCTGCATGAGGATGACAGTTGTGACTCCACTATCGGAACAAATTCGGGAGGCCTAGCAGGAGGCCATGAAGGAGGAGCATCGGACGAGCGAATGTATTGTGGGACATGTTTCCTCCTTCGACTATGATTCTCGGGGATTGTTGAATCTTCACCGTAGGGTGTGGGTCCCATATCATGGAGGTGTGCGTCAGGTATTGATGGAGGAGGCACACAAATCCAGGTTCTCTATCCATCCCAGGGAGATGAAGATGTACAAAGATCTTCGTCTTGATTTTTGGTGGCCCTGTATGAAGAGGGACGTAGCATGGTTTGTGGAGAGGTGCCTGACCTACAGGAAGGTCAAGGCTGAGCACCAGAGACCTCACGGCAAGGTCCAGCCATTGGATATCCCACTGTGGAAATGGGAGGATATTATTATCGATTTTATCACGAAGCTTCCCAGGACCACGCGAGGGGTAGATTCGATTTGGGTTATCGTTGATCGATTGACCAAGAGCGTCCATTTCATTCTAATTCAGGAGAGCATTTTGGCCAAGAAGTTGGCCGACATTTATATCAGGGAGGTAGTGGCGTGGCACGGGGTGCCAGTTTTAGTGATTTCCGACAGGGATATGCGGTTCACTTCTAGGTTTTGGAAGATGTTTCATGACGAGTTGGGTACTCGTCTGCACTTTAGCACCGCCTTTCACCTACAGATGGATGGTCAGAGCGAGCGGACCATCCAGACCCTAGAGGATATGTTGCGGGCGTGTGTTTTAGATTTTGGAGGTAGTTGGCATACCTACCTTCCATTGGTGGAGTTCTCCTATAATAATAGCTATCATGCAAGTATCGACTGTCCTCCCTTTGAGATGTTGTATGGGAGGAAGTGCAGGACCCCGATATGTTGGGATGAGGTTGGTTAGAGGGTCATGGGGAGTACCGAGGTGGTACTCAAGACGATGGAGAGGATCCAGCAGGTTCGGAGCAGGCTTCAGATTGCTCAGAGTCGGCAGAAAAGTTATGCCGACAAGCATCGATCGGACCTGGAGTTCCAAGTCGGAGATATGGTGCTCCTGAAAGTGTCACCTTGGAAGGGTGTCATTCGATTCAAGAAGTAGCGCAAGCTGGGCCCTAGGTATATTGGACCCTTCAAGGTTGTAGCCCAGGTGGGCAAGGTGGCATATTGGCTGGATCTGCCAGTTGAACTCAGTCAGATACCTAGCACTTTTCACGTCTCCCAATTGCGGAAGTTTCTGGTGGACAATTCCGCAGTAGTGCCATTAGAGGATATTCATGTGGATGACAACCTGAATTACATCAAGCGGTGAGTGGCAATCCTTGACATGAAATCGAAGAATCTGAGGAAAAAGAAAGTGGAGCTGGTTAAGGTGCAATGGTGGGACCGCAAGGGCTCGGAATAGACCTAGGAGCCGGAGGACGAGATGAGGGAGCATTACCCCGAGCTTTTTCCAGACTGAGCAGCAGACTTCGAGGACGAAGTCTAAGATAAGTGGGGGATATATGTAACACCCGATTCCTCGTATGTCTTTAATTCAAGTATTTATTATGTTTCTCTAGGACTTGACGAGTTGGAGGCCCAACTCGTCGAGTAGAGTCGTGATCCACGAGAAGTTTGAGTAGTCTACTCGAAGAGTCGGGGGAACGACTCGACGAGTAGACACTATTTGAGTGAAACCCTAAATTAAGGTTTTACACCCTATTTAAACACATTATAACCACTCAACTTAGCCCCCATCATCCAGAGCAAACCCTAACTCAAAACCCTAGAATTTTGGTGGTTTGTGAAGCTTGAGAAGAGGAAAGGAGCTTGGGAGTTCAAGTGGGAGCTCGGAGCTCCATAAATTGTGTTTCATTTCAAGCTCATTTAAGGTAAAAAGCTCCTATCTTGATCTTCCATGTAAATAATCATCTTTAGGGCTTGGATCTTGGTATATTTAGGGCTTTCTAAGCCATTTTCGGGTTGTGAAGTGTAATACGAAGTTATGACTTCAGATCTAGGGCCATTGGGGGTCTTTATGGCCTAAAGATGCCAACCTTGTTGCCATGAACACCCCATGCATCTTGCAGACCATCGTTTATGACTTTTTGAGCCAAAGATCCCATGCATGTGCACCAAGCTTGAGACTTTACGTATAAAAGGGACCCTAGGAGGTCAGATCTATGATTTGGATGCATTAAGTCCCACTGAAATCGACTGTATAGTATTGGACAAGGAGGGAATCGACGAGTCACTTGGGTGACTCGACGAGTCAGGATGCTTTCTCCCCAAAAACGTCTTCTGGAAATCGTTTTGGTTGGGTGGAAGGAACGCTCAGCCTGCTAGGGGTTTGGCTTGGACCTGGAAGTCATGGGACTCGATGAGTGCTAGAACACACTCGGCGAGTCCAAGGCAATCTCCCAGTCTTTGAAGATGGACTCGACGAGTTGTTCTTACAACTCGACGAGTCATAGACTGGACGCATTCATGTGCTGAAGATGAACTCGACGAGTTCAAGGAAGAACTCGCCGAGTCGATTGAATATTGACTAAAGTGTTGTTGAAGGTGAACTCATTGAGTTCTTGCTAGACTCAACGAGTGGGGACGGGTGGGTAGTATTATGTGGACAAGGGGACTCAGCGAGTTGGCAGACCAACTCGGCGAGTCTGGTCAACCAAAGAGTTGACTTGACCAGGGTTTGACTTTCACTTTGACTTTGATTTGGATTCAAGTTAACCCTTGAAGGGGATTGTGGGTACAAATTTAAAACTTAGAAGGGTTTCCGTGTAGGGATTGAGGAGTTGAGGAGAGCTGACTTTCACATCAAGGGCAGTGCAGATGCTACACGACATCGAGGTGAGTTACCTTCCAGTAGGGGTGGGTCTAAGGCCACAATGCCGGCCCACCAGCAAGAGTAACTGCTAGATAATTGTCTTTGTGATAATTATCTTGGCATTTTTATGTGATATGTTATGAGATATGTTTACGAGATACGTTTATGTGATATGCTATGTGAGTTAGTGGTAGTAGTAGGGAATAGCATTTCCCTAACTTGGTTGATAGGAACGAAGGGTAGGTCAGTACCCTAGATATGCCTAACCGTATGATTATACTTTGTTATTGTATGATAGAGATAAGGGATGAAATAGTCCCCGCTGTCGGTTGTGTGACAACCCGAAATTTTCTACCCTGTACAGTCAAACACTTCATTGAAAGTCAAACTCATTCCTACTATCATTTAGCACAATTTGGAGTCTGTTTGAGCATTCTGAGCCAGGTACACTTAAGAAATAAGTATTAGAAAGTACCTACTAGAACCACAGTGTAGCATATCAGACCATAACCCACTTAAAATGAGTTCACGGCCACAAGACCATGAGTTTACGGCCGTAAACGCATGTGGTCGTAAACTTAAGAGTATATATAAGATCCTTGGCCATTTATCTCATTCTTTCCATTCCTTGGATGATTTTACTTCAAATCCTCTCAACTATCATCCTGATCTTCTCCCTAGATCTTCAAAACTAGTAAGTATTCTTCCTTGACTTGTTGATACACCTCTTACTCTAGCATTCTCTCATGATTTCATTCATGAAAATCATGTTTTCATAGATCTTCAAGTTTCACCAAGAACACACACTAGTGTTCTTGGCCAAAAACGACCATTTCAAGATCCTATATCGTAAGTACTCTTGGTCTAACTTGTTGTGTACTAGATTAAGCATGTTTAGGCCTTAGAAACATCAAGATTTAAGTCTTGGATGAGAGTTTACGGCCAAGGATCTCCCAAGGCCGTAAACTCCCTATAAGGGTGCATTGATGCCCTAACTTCCTTCCTTATGCTTAGGACTTGGATTAGAGCCCTCCACCAATGAACTAGGGACATTAAACTTTGAGTTGGTACTCAATACCAAGAGTTTCCGGCCGTAAACTCATGGAGGAATGGTCCTTTGGCCATAAACTCATGTTAAGGTCAATTCTTGGAACTTAAACTCATATAGACCCTTGTTTAACCTTAGAACACTTAAACACTTCAGACTCCATACCTTTAAGCCTCTAAATGTGACCCTTTAGAGAGTGTACGGCCAGGAGTAAACTCCCCTGGGTCGTAAACTCCATTAAGTGTGGTCCTTGGGCTATAAACTGAATAGCAATGGTCACACCCTCAAACCAGAATGGCGGAAACGTTCGGTGGCGGAGGACGTCATATTCAGTATCATAACAGTTCATTGAAAGGAAAGTACACACCACCATATATATAAAGGTTTTCAAAATGTCTACATAATTGTATTTGTTACATGTTCAAAAGATAAATACATAAACATCTTTCAAAAGAAATAATTAACGTCAGGGCGTAAATTCCCAAAAGTTGATTTCCAAACCTGCTTAGCGGTTCCCTGAGAATACAAGTTATTTCAAAGAAAAAGTGTCAACAATTAAGTTGGTGAGTTCATAAGCAGTTTTGAGAAATTGTATGCCATTCCAAAGTTCGTGCGTTTTCCAAGAAAATCCCTTATTTTCTTATAAAACTATGAAATGCATGAGAATATTTGTGTTGAAAAATGTAGATAGTTGAATCAAGAAAATCCCTTATTTTCCTAAAGTAACAAGCAGTCTAATGTCCAAGACCGAAAACCGAAAGCAACTGACATGCTTTAAAAGATTGGGGCATAGTTTCATATAGTAAAACTATAAGAAGATCGCAGTTGTTAGATGAAGAATAGTTTTAATAGCTACTCATTCATAAATCAGAAGTACTATAATAATTGTATATCCGATGAGTTTTATAACCATACTGAACATAATATGCTTGTAGCGACATTCTTCAGGCGTCGTAGCGTTATGACAAACTCTCACCCCAAAGGACGGACTGTAGCTAACTGTCAGGGTGCGGGATCATGACTTCCCGTATAGATCTATACATATTTGACACGTTCTCCCTACGGGAGACTCTGGTTATAGACAGGACTTGAAGTGGTACCTTTTAGCGAAAAGGTAGTATTTGAAGATGCAAACGTCTCATGGATTCTCAACTAAGTCTGTATTAAAGTAGTAGTTTTGTATGCAAAGTTTATTCTTTTTCCCAATGTTTGACAAATCATAAGTCATAAGTTCTTTGAATGCATAAAACGGTTTAACAATGATGGCTACTTCGGATACTATGTGAAAGACCCTAAGTTTCGTATTTATGAAAGACCCAAACTTTCATGCTCGACAATATAGTTACTCTAAAACATGATACTTGCATATTCATAAAAACAATATTTTACATTGATAAAGAGATTACAAACCACTGGATACAAACCGAGTAATTTAAAGTGTTATATATTACATAACTTCCCAGGATTCTATAGTTTTATACATATGAGAGTGCAAAATACAATAGTTTCAAACTATTCATAAGCTTCTATCGATACAATAGTTTCAAACTATTCAAAAATCTTCTACCAGTATATAACTATACTGGATGTTTATCTCCTGCAATTTGTTAAACATCGAGAGGGTAAGAGGTGACGCTTAGTGAGCTCAATAATAGATACAATATAACGTTATGCCATATATATATTTAATAGGGCAGAAGCAAAGAGGAACAAGGAACAACAAGGGCATATGTGAATCATGTGACAAACATTCCATATCAATCATTGATTTGATTTAAAGATATACAATCAATGAGACATAACAATTTTCATGCTTGATATACATCAATAAAGCTTTGGCCCAAACGGCACAGAAGATATACAACTTCATATTAACATTTCGGTAGATTTCAGGCTTATAGCCCTGTCTAACCTTTTGCCACTACCATAGAATATAATTCATTCTCTTACAGAGACATGTTCCACATGGCTAGAGGCTACATACCAGTACCAACGTGAATCTAAGTCCTTTCACTGATCACATGGTCAAAGGTATTTCTTTGCTATATAAAAATAGCAAATAAAAATAACCCGGGAAAATGACCCGGAATAATAACACTGAAAAGCACGTAGCACATATAACACATAACCTACAATTATTTCTATATATTAAACTCACCGTAAATAACCGGGGGCTAAAATATTAATTCGGGTAGTACTACGGCTCTAAATATGACTTTCATCATTGAAAACCGGGAGTTTTCTTGAAAACTGGGCTCTGCGAAGGTAGAGCTTCGAAACCGAAAAGATAAATTTTCCGGGCTTCTCGGGAGTCTCCAGGCGTGTTTCGGGCATTGGAATCAGTACCGGGGCTTCGGGGGATGTCGGGATAGTAAAAATATTGAAAAAGGGGGTGAAAGTGGAAATTTTCTAAAATTAGCCGAGAGGGTTCGCACCCCTTATATAGGGCCGAGCTTCGGATCCGAAGCGAAGGGAAGAAGGCACGCGTTTGCGAGGTTCGGACCAGGTGGCAGCTTCGACGAGGCTCGGATGCAAGGAGTCATCAGCTTTAGGCGCGTCATCGGCTCGGTCTTCGGCTCGGAACAGCAGGCTCGCTGACGGCAGCCTCGGATTGGACCTAACTGCGGTCTAATGGGAGGAGGGCACGAGGGTGCGAGGGTGATCCGGGGGTGTCTCCTGCGAAGGTGTCCCTCGCTTAGTGGACTTCGGACTTGGTCCAATCAGAAGGTGACACAGCAACCTCGGTCCTATCAGAAGGTGACACGAGGAGGCGGCATGCGAGGGCTGACGTGGCAATCACTATTCATGCGAAATTTCTCGAAAAATGTGCCAAATCTTGTAAAATCCATAACTTTCGCATACGAGCTCCGTTTTTGACGTTCTTTATATGCACGCGAAGCTAAAATTATACTCTACAACTTTCGTTTAGACTTTGTCGGCTAGTTTTGAATTTAATTTTAATATTATTATTTTTAACAGACCGGGACATGAAAATCCGTTAAAATTTCACAACTCCTTCATCCGACGTCCGTTTTCGTCAGACTTTTTACCGTTGCACTACTAATGACGAGACCTTCAATTCTCGTTTAGGTTGTGTCTGCTAAAAATCACTCGATCTAAAATTCGAGTTTTTAGCTGTCTACTGCTAAGCTGAAACTTCGAAAAATCATAACTTCCTCATACCAAGTCAGATTCAAAGGGTTTTTATATGAAAGTTGACTATTTTCACGAGTTCTACAACTTTCATTTACATCTCTAATGCTAAAAATTAGTTTATCGAAAACTAAATTTTTACGTGACAAATTATTTTCCGGATTTATCATGGATCTTCGTTTGGTCATAACTTCTTCGTTATAACTCGGATTTCAATGAGGTTTTCTCCTAAATGTTTCTAACGAGATTATCTACAACTTTCAATAATAAAATTTTACTTATTCCAAATTTTATATTTTCGCTATATTTTACTATTTTGTTTTTTATTAGAATCTCATAAAATTTCCAACATTTTATGAGTTATTCTAAACATAGTTTTACTTCATTTCTAGTAAAAACTATCTGTTAGAACTCAACATTCAAATTCACTTAATGTTTCATAATATTATTTACTTAAAACACGATTTCAAAAAGTGTATGTTAGACTATGTACTTTGTATAAATCTAGTGCATGCAAAGTATAACAAGAGTTTTCGTATAGTAGTTATGAATCACATATGATTCATTTGATAAAAATGAGTAAAGTGAAACTTTATGTAACACACAATAATAACCATGTGTTTACTTGTATTCTCCCCCGAAATGTATTAAAAGTACATGATAAAGCATTTGAAAGTGTACGAAAGGGGGGGTATGAACTCACTTGATTGAAGTGGTTGAATTGAAGTAGTCGAGAGAAGAATCGAGCAGAACTTCGACAAGAAGAGTTTAAAATGGGGGAAAATCGCGGGATTCTCGGGAATCTCGGGAACACGAAACCTTCCTTCGGGACTTGAAGGTGAAAAACCGGGGCTTCGGGAGGGCTTCGGGAGCTTAACTGCAGAGTTTCAGCACGAGAGATGGAAGAATGGAGCACCTAAACCCGGCACCCCAAGAGTTCTATTTATAGGGGCATTTCTGGTGTGCCATGTTGTGGATAAGGTTGGCCATGTCGTGGGGAGCAAGTATTATCCTCTTCCATTGATTGGACGCCCTCAGTCACTTGCCGGGTCGCGGCCAAGTTGTGCCACGTCATGGGAGGCCTGACAGCCTCGGATTTTGGACCCCGAACTTGTAAAATCCGTAACTTTCGCATACGATCTCCGTTTTCGATGTTCTTTATATGAACGCGTAGCTGAAAATATTATCTACAACTCTCGTTTAGACTTCATCGGCAAATTTTGATCTTATTTTTAATTATTTATTTTTAACGGGCCGGGACACGAAAAGTCCGTTAAAAATCCATAACTTCTTCATCCGATGTCCGTTTTTGTCAGACTTTTCGCCGTTGCGCTACAAATGTTGAGACCTTCGATTCTCATTTAGGTTGTTTTGGTCAAAAGTATCTCGAGCTCTATTTTGAGTTTTTAGCTGTCTGCTGCTATACCCGAATCTTGGAAAAATCACAACTTCCTCATACGAAGTCAGATTTGGACGTTCTTTTTATGTACGCTCATGGTTTGATGTTATCTATAACTTTCATTTAGATACTTAAGGCTAAAAACTATTGTATTGAAACTTCGCGTTTTTCGTTTAATCGGTGTTGCCGGTTTTGTCGGAAATCTTAGAATGGTCATAACTTCTTCGTTATAACTCGGATTTTAGTGTTCTTAGTATTTCTATAAACCTTGACACATTATCTAGCATAATAGACATCTCTATAGAGATTTTTACACATTTTATTTCTGAAGTTATTTTCATTATTTCAAAAGTAGCTATAATACTTGACTTTTTAGGTCATTACATAGAGTCGAAATATCGGGTTGTCACATCATCCCCCCCATTAGAGGACATTTCGTCTCGAAATTTAATGTAAGAAAAACACTTGTGGATTAGGGAAACAGATGTGGGTACTTGTGTTTCATCTGATCTTCGCGTTCCCAGGTGTATTGAGGTCCTCGCTTTGCATTCCAGCGGACCTTCACGATGGGGATGCGACTTTGTTTTGTTCTTTTAATTTCCCTATCCATGATTTCAATTGGTTCTTCTATAAAGTGGAGACTCTCGTTGATTTCAATCTCGTCTAAAGGAACGACGACGGTCTCATCAGACAAACATTTCTTCAATTTTGACACATGAAAGGTAGGGTGTGCGTTATTGAGTTCCTACGGTAGACGAAGTTTGTAGGCTACCGGGCCGATCCTTGCGAGGATCTCGAATGGTCCGATATACCTTGGGTTTAGTTTCCCACATTTTCCAGAACGTATTAACCCTTTCCAGGGCGAGACCTTTAATAGTACTCGGTCCCCGACTTGAAATTCCAAGGGCTTCCGTCTTTTGTCCGCATAACTCTTTTGTCTGTCTCTTGAAGCCTTTAGTCGTTCCCGAATTTGTACAATCTTCTCGGTTGTCTCTCTTATGATTTCTGGGCCAGTGAGAGTGTTGTCGGGTGCTTGTCCCTTGGCTAGTTGTGTGTTACCCACTTCAATCCAGTACAATGGTGATCTGCACTTCCGGCCGTAGAGGGCTTCAAATGGAGCAACTTTAATGCTGGAGTGGTAGCTATTGTTGTATGAAAATTCAATTAGTGGTAAATGGGTATCCCATGCTTTACCAAAATCGATTACACAAGCTCTTAGCATATCTTCCAGGGTTTGTATGGTCCTCTCACTTTGACCATCGATTTGTGGATGGTAAGTTGTACTCATGTCGAGCCTCATTCCTAGGGATTTTTGTAACGATTTCTAGAATCGCGAGGTGAACCTACTATCTCTATCAAAGATAATGGATATTGGTCGTACAATCTCTCGGATGTAAGTTCGAGTTAGCTTCTCCATCTTATCGGTTTCCTTAATGGGTAGGAAGTGTGCGGATTTTGTTAACCTATCGACAATTACCCAAATGGTGTCAATTCCACCTGTTGTCTTGGGTAATTTGGCTATGAAATCCATGGTTATCCGTTCCCACTTCCACTCGGGTATTTTGGGTTGTTGTAGTAATCCTAATGGTTTCTGGTATTCTACCTTGACTTTGGCGCAAGTCAGACACTTGCCCACATAGGTAGCTATCTCTGCTTTCATGTTCGGCCACCAATACAGTTTCATGAGGTCCAGATACATCTTTTCCAAACCTGGATGCACAGAATATCGAGTCTTATGCGCCTCGTTCATGACCACGTCTCTGAATCCACCAAACTTCGGTGTCCAGATTCGATCCATGAAGTAACGAACTCTGTCACCCTTGACTTCAAGATTCTTGTCCATTCCTCTTAGGGCTTCACCTGCCACATTCTCTATTTTCAAGGCTTCCCTCTGAGCTTCCTTGATTTGTGTGGATAGATGTGAATGGATCGTCATGGTTAAGGATTTCACTCGGCGACCCGAGTATTCTTTTCGACTAAGGGCATCAGCTACTACATTCGCTTTTCCCGGGTGATAGCGAATCTCGCATTCGTAGTCGTTAAGTAGTTCAACCCATCGCCTCTGCCTCATGTTGAGTTCTTTTTGGTTGAGTATGTGTTGAAGGCTCTTGTGGTATGTAAAGATGGTGCAATTGGTACCGTATAGTTAGTGCCTCCAGATTTTCAGAGCGAAGACCACCACTCCAAGTTCTAAGTCATGAGTGGTGTAGTTGACTTCATGTGTTTTCAGTTGTCGTGAGGCATACACAATAACCTTTCCTCTCTGCATTAGTACACAGCCCAACCCTTGTTTTGAAGCATCGCAATACACCACAAAATCTTCGATCCCCTCTGGAAGAGAAAGAATGGGCGCACTGCAAAGGGCCTGTTTCAGAGTTTGAAAGGCAACATCTTGTTTTTCTCCCCAGCTGTAGGTCACACCTTTCTGAGTTAGGGAGGTAAGTGGCTTTGCGATGTTGGATAAGTTCTGAATGAACCTTCGATAATAACCAGCAAGGCCTAGAAATTGGCGAATCTCTGTTGATGTAGTTGGTGCAGACCAGTTTTTGATAGCCTTGATTTTAGATGGGTCCACGTGGATCCCTTCCTTGCTGACCACGTGACCGAGGAAGTCCACCTTTCTAATCCAAAACCCGCATTTTGAGAACTTCGCATAAAGTCTCTCCGCTCGTAATGTCTCTAAAACTTGTCTCAGATGTTGGCTATGCTCTTCTTTACTCTTTGAATAAATGAGTATGTCGTCTATGAATACTATCACAAATTTATCCAAGAATGGACGACATACCCAATTCATTAGATCCATGAATACGGCCGGGGCATTGGTTAGTCCGAACGGCACTACGAACTCGTAATGCCCGTATCTTGTTCGGAAGGCCGTCTTGGGAACATCACTCTCCAGGACTCGCAGCTGGTGATATCCCGATCTCAAATCGATCTTGGAGAAGTAGTTGGCTCCTTGGAGTTGGTCGAATAAGTCGTCGATTCGGGGTAGGGGATATCGATTCTTGATGGTAAGTTTGTTGAGTTCTCGGTAGTCGATGCACATCCTGAATGATCTAGCCTTCTTTTTCACGAATAACACGGGTGCTCCCCAAGGCGAGAAGCTCGGCCTGATGAATCCTTTGCCGAGTAGCTCATTCAGTTGGCTGGATAGCTCCTACAACTCTGTTGGGGCTAATTGATAGGACGCTTTGGCTACTGGGGTAGCTCCGGGAATCAGATCGATTCTGAACTCGACTTGTCTCGCAGGTGGTATTCCTGGAAGGTCCTCGGGAAAAACATCGGGAAAATCACATACGACAGGCACATTCTTGACGTCCTGGACTTCACGTTTCACATCCACAACATGTGCCAAAAATGCATGACATTCCTTGTGTAGGCACTTTTGAGCTTGGATACTTGAGATGATACGAAGAGTGGTACTGGGTTTGTCGCCCAAGATAATGAAAGTTTCGCCGGTTGGCAGATTAAGGTGAACGGCCTTATCGTAACATAAAATGTTTGCATGATGAGAACTCAACCAATCCATGCCTATGATGACATCGAAACTCTTAATCGAGACTGGCATGAGGTTGATTGGAAAGGGATTATCATTTAGAGTTAGGGTACAGTTTAAGTATATCTCCTTAGTGCCTTCTGTTTTACCGTTGGCCATTTCTACTATAAACGGTTCACTTAATGATTGTGGTGATGGTTTTAGCAGGCCTTTAAAATCATGACTCACAAGACTTCTCTCTGCTCCACTATCAAACAAAATGCATGCATACGAGTTATCGTGAAGAAACGTACCCATAACAACAGTGGGGTCCGCAACGGCTTCGTCTTGTCCCATTGCGAACACTCGTCCCTTTCCGCCGATATTCCTGTTGTTTACCTTCGGGCAGTCTCTACGGTAGTGTCCCATGGCTCCGCACTCAAAGCAGGCTCGGCTTACTCCGGTATTAGCAGTGGGGGCGACTTGTTGGGTTGGCTCCTTGCAAAAGCGGGCCGTATGCCCCTTCTTATTGCACCTACTGCATTGGAGGTCACGGCAAAGACCGTGGTGGTGGAAGTTGCATTGGTTACATTTCGGAAGTTTCCCATTGTATGAAATTGTGGGAGCAGTGATGGTAGGTACAGTAATAGCGTGGGTCGCTACCACTTGTTGTTTCCTAGGGTTCTCCTGTATGGGTTTTCCCCTTCTCTTGTTCCAAGGCCTTCCCTGGCCCTGTACCTCCTTAGATGGATTGGCCGTAGCTGTAATGGTACCTTGTTTTACCCCGTGGTCGATGAGTCGCTGAGCCAGGCGTTTGGCGCTGTTGAAAGTGATAGGGTTGGAAGCTAGGACATGACCTTGAATCTGCGGTGACAATCCCCAAATGTACCTTTCAACCTTTTTCGATTCTGGGTTGACCATGGTATGGTACAATGCAGCGAGGTCGCTAAACCTAGCTGTGTAGGCGGCTAGATCAGACCCAGTCATCTTCAGATTCCAGAGCTCTTGCTCAAGTTTCTGTATCTCGCCCCTTGGGCTGTATTCTTCCAGTAGTAGAACCTTCAGGTCCTCCCAACTCATGGCGTTGGCGACAGTGAGAGTCACAGAATTGACATGGCTTTTCCACCAGGTGAGGGCTTGGTCTATGAAGGTGCAAGCAGCGAACTTGACTTTGCTTGCTTCTTGGCATGAGCAGATCTCGAAGGCCGTTTCGGTCTTTTCGAACCATTGCATTAGTGCAATGACTCCCCCAGTGTCATTAAAAGTTTTTGGCTTTGCGTTGGAGAACTCCTTGTAAGTACATTCTCTTACTTGACCATGACCAGTGCCATGATTGGAATGATTTGTGCTGCTTCCTGCCCCTCTATTTCCGTTGGAGTTTATTTGCGAGAGGGCTACAGTTACTACTGCTGTGATAGCAGCCTGGACCATGGTTGGATCATAAGTTGGTGGTGGAGGTGGTGCCGTGCCCGGTCTGGGTCTTAGGTTTGGACGAGGAGGCATCGCGCTGCCAAAAGAAAATGAAAGATTTGTAAGTTTTGGTAGTTCAGAGTTGAATGATAATGATTTAACTCTCCTTAATAGTTCAAGAATTTGGTTTGACCTACACAGGGTTTTGAGTTCGATTTACAAATGGAGTTTGAATAGATAAACTCATGAATTGAATGAACTGCACATAATTAACACACGAAAGAGATATGCCCTATATATATTAAACATATGGTTGTGTTACATCCGAGTTTAGACAAAAATTTTTGACCTTTCTAAAGGTCTCCGATTACAGAAAGTTTAAAGAAAATAATACTTTTAGCCGAATTCCTAACTTATAACAAAATTTGAAAGTCGGGCAAGTACTACTTGCGGCGTCGGTTGCGTTTGGAGCTTGACTCCGTGTCTGACTGTTTTGACCCCATGAGGCGCCTATCAAATGCGGCTTGTTGTTCCCTCATTTCCGTTATTTCTGTGATCGTGGCATTTAGTTGTTCTTGGAGGGCATTAGTGCGGTCTAGGCCATACCCTTGCAACTTGTCCAAACTGTGGATGTCGGAAGTGTGCACTTGCACTTCCACATTGACCTCGCGGATCCGGTTGGCTTGAACTCCGGATTGATAGCACTGGTTGGCTAATTTGCCAATCATGACTAGGAGTGCTCGGTCCACTGAACCCCCGCCTCTGACATCGTAGAAGTCTCAGCACGTGCCGTAGGGAGGGCGTAAGCTTTGTTGTTGGCTCCAATGGTGAAGGTGACTCCCCCACACGGGAGTTGGTCCTTGGAAGTTCCTTTCATATACGGGAGGTTGTGGGGCCGGTGGATTGATTACCTCTGGATCCAAATCTGTACCATAATCCTCTCCTTCATCCAACTCTATAGGTTCCTCGTCTTCTTCGGGATCTTCTTCGATCCATCCTCCATTACCTTGGTTGGGGTAGTAGGGGTCACCGGGGTGATGGAATCCAGCCATTGAGTCTATACGAGAATAAGGTTAAGAATTGACTATAAGCTAAAGCATATGAAATTTACCCTTAAGTTTAATGGTTGTAGATACTTAAATACTCCCTTAGTATTCTTTAACGATATGCTTTTGGTAAGTTTTAAATTTGTTGTCCACTGCAGACACTCCTTGGCATACGTTAGTCGGCTCTTGGACAAATATAGTTGATCAGGCTATATTCTTCCCAGTTCCGATTACATGTCCCAAGGCGTAACTGCAATGCACAACTTATTTATAATACTTCTATAATGATCTATTTATGAAACTATTATTAGTATGAAATGAATGTACGCCTACTTTACAGGAACTAAATAAATTTAATTTCAAAAGTATGACTCTTACTCAGAGTGTTTTTGCCCAGTTGTGTTTATAGTTATATACCAAAAATGGTTTTGATATACTTAATTCCCTATAAACCTGGATCTGATACCAATCTGTCACACCCCCAAACCAGAACGGCGGAAACGTTCGGGGGCGGAGGACGTCATATTCAGTATCATAACAGTTCATTGAAAGGAAAGTACACACCACCATATATATAAAGGTTTTCAAAATGTCTACATAATTGTATTTGTTACATTTCAAAAGATAAATACATAAACATATTTCAAAAGAAATAATTAACGTCAGCGCGTAAATTCCCAAAAGTTGATTTCCAAACCTGCTTAGCGGTTCCCTGAGAATACAAGTTATTTCAAAGAAAAAGTGTCAACAATTAAATTGGTGAGTTCATAAGCGGTTTTGAGAAATTGTATGTCATTCCAAAGTTCGTATGTTTTCCAAGAAAATCCCTTATTTTCTTATAAAAGTATGAAATGCATGAGAATATTTGTGTTGAAAAATGTAGATAGTTGAATCAAGAAAATCCCTTATTTTCCTAAAGTAACAAGCAGTCTAATGTCCAAGACCGAAAACCGGAAGCAACTGACATGCTTTAAAAGATTGGGGCAAAGTTTCATATAGTAAAACTATAAGAAGATTGCAGTTGTTAGATGAAGAATAGTTTTAATAGCTACTCATTCATAAATCAGAAGTACTATAATAATTGTATACCAGATGAGTTTTATAACCATACTAAACATAATATGCCTGTAGCGACATTCTTCAGGCATCGTAGCGTTATGACAAACTGTCAACCCAAAGGACGGACTGTAACTAACAGTCAGGGCGCGGGATCATGACTTCCCGTATAGATCTATACACATTTGACACGTTCTCCCTACGGAAGACTCTGGTTATAGATAGGACTTGAAGTGGTACCTTTTAGCGAAAAGGTAGTATTTGAAGATGTAAATGTCTCATGGATTCTCAACTAAGTCTGTATTAAAGTAATAGTTTTGTATGCAAAGTTTATTCTTTTTCACAATGTTTGACAAAGCATAAGTCATAAGTTCTTTGAATGCATAAAACGGTTTAACAATGATGGCTACTTCGGATACTATGTACTTTGTATAAATCTAGTGCATGCAAAGTATAACAAGAGTTTTCGTATAGTAGTTATGAATCACATATGATTCATTTGATAAAAATGAGTAAAGTGAAACTTTATGTAACACACGATAATAACCATGTGTTTACTTGTATTCTCCCCCGAAATGTATTAAAAGTACATGATAAAGCATTTGAAAGTGTACGAAAGGGGGGGTATGAACTCACTTGATTGAAGTGGTTGAATTGAAGTAGTCGAGAGAAGAATCGAGCAGAACTTCGACAAGAAGAGTTGAAAATGGGGGAAAATCGCGGGATTCTCGGGAATCTCGGGAACACAAAACCTTCCTTCGGGACTTGAAGGTGAAAAACCGGGGCTTCGGGAGCTTAACCGCAGAATTTCAGCACGAGAGATGGAAGAATGGAGCACCTAAACCCGGCACCCCAAGAGTTCTATTTATAAGGGCATTTCTGATGTGCCACGTCGTGGCTAAGGTTGGCCACGTCGTGGGGAGCAAGTATTATCCTCTTCCGTTGATTGGACGCCCTCAGTCACTTGCCGGGCCGCGGCCAAGTTGTGCCACGTCGTGGGAGGCCTGACAGCCTCAGATTTTGGACCCCGAACTTGTAAAATCCGTAACTTTCGCATACGAGCTCCGTTTTCGACGTTCTTTATATGCACGCGTAGCTGAAAATATTATCTACAACTCTCGTTTAGCCTTCATCGGCAAATTTTGAATTTATTTTGAACTATTTATTTTTAATTATTTATTTTTAACGGGCCGGGACACGAAAAGTCCATTAAAAATCCATAACTTCTTCATCCGATGTCCGTTTTTGTCAGACTTTTCGCCGTTGCGCTACAAATGTTGAGACCTTCGATTCTCATTTAGGTTGTTTTGGTCAAAAGTATCTCGAGCTCTATTTCGAGTTTTTAGATGTCTACTGTTATACCCGAATCTTGAAAAATCACAACTTCCTCATACGAAGTCAAATTTGGACGTTCTTTTTATGTACGCTCACGGTTTGATGTTATCTATAACTTTCATTTAGATATTTAAAGCTAAAAACTATTGTATTGAAACTTTGCGTTTTTCGTTAATCGGTGTTGCCGGTTTTGTCGAAAATCTTAGAATGGTCATAACTTCTTCGTTATAACTCGGTTTTTAGTGTTCTTAGTATTTCTATAAACCTTGACACATTATCTAGCATAATAGACATCCCTATAGAGCTTTTTACACATTTTATTTTTGATGTTAATTTCATTATTTCAAAAGTAGTTACAACACTTGACTTTTTAGGTCATTACATAGAGTCGAAATAGCGGGTTGTCACAGCAATGCCTTACACTCCTTTGTTGCAACCCAATGGCCTCCTAGCACTTGAATCAAAGTCTTTTCATGTCCTAGGGTGTCTTAACGTAGTTAATTAGCTGTTAAATGACTAATTGGACACATATATGTGTTATTATATGTTATTTAGGATCATTGTGTGTGTTCAAGTCTTCACTTGACACCTAGCACCTTGTCCAACACTTCCATCCGATCCACTAACTACAAGTGAGTTCATACCCCTTAATTAACCTTTTAAATGTTTTTAATTGCTTTTATGGGGGGAGTACAAGTTGAATCATGATAGTTATTATATCAATCGGATGTGATTAATAACTATCAAACTATGGATTTACTACACTTTTAGCTGTTTTACTAAGTAAACTATTTCAAAATGATTTTCTCAAACGTTTTTACATGTTAAACTCTTTATCAAGCATGTTTTATATACCAAATCTTTCCTTTCAAATTCTGCTACAATTGTGTTTCAAACAAAGGATTTCTTATACTCTAAATTGTTCTTATCAAACAAACTGCTTTTAAATCGTTTTATAAACGGACATTAAGTCATCAATTCTTATTTATTAAACTTTTCAAAGGTTTTACAAAACTTCTTTTAAACTTTTATATTGTCAAATGTATGCCTATATATGTATAGTTATATAAGTAATGTTTAAAGGTCTTAGGACTGCTAGCTCGCTTTAATTCCTTTTCCTTGTTTGGATGTGGCCTTAGGGTATCAATTATTTGTTTGAATGTCGTCTAAATATTAGTTATATATTATGTATACATACATAGACATAAAAGTTCTATCAGTCAATTCAGTACCTTTGGGTAGCAAAGGCATACTTTCTGTTATACACGTACATTACTAGTAATTATAATAGGTATAGTTAGGAGATACTACTTACTATTCCAAGTACAAGGAATCACACAAGAGTCAGTTCATTTATGAGTCTATACACATATATTACATACTATATGAAGAGATACTATTACATACTATATGAAGAGATACTATTACATACTATATGAAGAGATACTATTACATACGTTACGGGACTTACCATTCTACACCAGGCTGTTAGCTACAGTGGGAAAATGCACATCGACGGATGTCTTCGGTTGTACTATTCAGCGAGTTACTATGTCGTGCCTATCCTAGACAGATGGATACGATTTCTTATTTACCTTTATTTTGTGACACATTCACATAAACGATTTCAATGATTATATGATTTTCCCTTTTACTTTTATCTTGTGACACATTCACATAAACGATGAGGTAGACTATATTTTGATAATAATAGTTGTACATGGGAAAAACCTTCATTCATACGGAGAAGCAAAACTCCAAAACTGTCGGGTCTTTGTAGAAGACTACATTTTATACTAGTAGGAATATGGGATTTTCTAGGGTTTTCATACTTATACAAACTTTTTCATCAAACATTTACAAGTCTTTTCTTTACAGTTTTACAAATCAAAGACACTAAAATACTTATGAATTCACCAGCTTAAATGCTGATCTATGCTTTCAAAATAACTTGTATTCTCAGGTCACCAGTAGACAGGTATCACGACCAGGTTTTGAGAAGACGGAGCAGTTAAGACTCGTCTTTTATTTCGATTACTTATTTTCATGTCTTATTCTATGAAAGAACACACATGTATTAAAATCTTACTATTAATGCAATGGATGATGTTGTTGCTTGTTTACTACTTTACACTGTTGTGATACTTTACATGACGTCCTCCGCCCCAGAACGTTTCCACCGTTCTTGGTTTTGGGGAGTGACAGCTTGATATCAGAGCTTTGTTTATAGTGAATTGAGTATATCAACCCATAAAATATATACTAACTATATATACAATGGGATTAAAATACTCTGACCAACAGTTTATACTTTTAAATAATAAAATATTTAACTAAGTATACCTGCCTACATTCATAGTAAAAACAGTGTCATAATGACAAGAACAAAAGTATTACGATTGTTGAATATCACAAGTAAGCTCGGGGATGTATGGTCAGTCCTGGGAGTGGCATAGCCTGATCAACTATGCTGGTCCGAGGAGTGATTATCATATGCCCAAGGATGGTTGTGATATGGCAACAAGTCTAAAAACTTTCCAACACTACTACAATGAAGACATTAGGAGTATCATGTGTTACTATAATTACTTAGTTGAGAACTAAAAAGATCTTCATTTTGAGGTCAATAGTTGCTAAGTGGATACACTAAGGTCATATGTAGCTAATATGACATAGACTTAGAATCTGTGAACTTTTTCTTTACCCCTGTTCCTTGTGAATATGGAGTTAAGGTCACTTATTCGAAGGCCTATCCTGTTTTGATTACATATAACCGGTATGCACTTTACAAATAGTGAAGTAAATAATGAAGATTATCTTATAATTATCTAGTTAGTTCGTCTAATAATTATTTCCTTACCCAATTCTCGCGTAGATAAACATGGCTGGACTCCATCCCCACGGTGACCCGTACTTCCCGAACGAAGGCAATGATCGATGGTTTGAAGAAGAGCCAGAAGATGATCATCCAATCCATGTGGATGGTCACCATGCTAAAGGCTTTTCGGATGGTGCTAACTACGAGCCCGAGGTTGAGAACCTACCCCCGGTAGCTCCCATTCCAAATCCTAACCTTCGTCCGACTTTTCATGGCCCGACGCCTCCTTGGGTAGAATGTTTGGAATCATGGAGCGAATAACAAGATCAAGCTATGTTGTTTAATGGAGACCGAAGCTTCTACAACATAAGCGAAGGGGGCTCAGCAGACAGAGTTCTGCCAATCCTGGTCCGTAGAGTTTCCCGAAACGAAATTCAGGGCAGGACGGCTCTCCATCGTATCACAGAGGTTGATGCCAATGCAAGAATGCATACCATCCGCACCAATCACCTTGAAAGTTCTCGTTAGAGGTCTGAGAAAGACCACGAGGCATTGCTGCAAGCACTAGCTGAAACACGAGCCGAAGTCATAGAGCTCCGAGTACGCCAAAGGGTGTACGAAAGACACATGCTTGATATGGAGCGCCAGCTGGCTAAACTAAGGGTTCACCAGAGGGATGACCGTTGCCAGTAGGAGATGCTTTATCTTTCCTTCATTGTTATAAGGAATCGTTTTCCTGCCTACACCCTATGTAGCACTTTTCTATGTAAGTATCTTGTACTGTAAGTACTTTTAGTTAGGCCTTTCTGCTGTCAAAACTTTTCTACTCCGGATGTGATGTAAGACCTACTACAAGGTCAATTTTCCCAAACTTATTTCATCACGAACATCAATGATATTGACAGTTGGCTAGTTTCTGTGTCACCCTTTGTTCAAATACTTTCATCATACTATCGTTGGAGTCTATCTGAAACTCACTCTAGTCAAGCTATTGGACTATGGTAATTTAGCTCCAGGATCATTTCCAATTCTCCTTCAAGGGTTGGATCATGTTATCCACCAACCAATGGTACCCTGCTCTGGACGGCAAACATCTTGAGAACATTCTATGAACTTACTTCTACTCTTTACTAGGACTGCATCATAGGGATGTAGGTCAAACCCTCGAGATCATACTTCTACTCTTTACATGAATGATCGTAATACATCTAGGTTCAAACAAAATCACTCCCAAACTCCTTTTCTTTTGTATAACAGAATCATAGCGTCATCCAAAAATAGTCAGGTGAACAACGAAACCCCTATCCTTCATATCAACGCCGCTACATTCCAAGACGCAGTAACAGCTGCCGTGACATCTGTCCTTGCAAACCTCAGCTCTGGCAACGCGAATGAGAATGGAAAAGGGGTTGAAAATTCCAATCATTGTACCGATCCGAGAAATCAACAAATAATAACAGTCGCAACACCCAAAGCCACAACTCAGAGTTTAAGAAACGAAGGCGTCGAGCCCAAAAGGAATGCAAGCAATATGAGGGAACATTCCCGAAGTGTAACAAGTGTAACTATCATTATAATGGAGCTTTCCGGGTATTGCAATGTATCAATTGCAACAAAATGCGGGCACATTGCTCGTTTCTGTGGAACCACCTCCACCACTAGAGCCAACCATGGTTGCTATAATTATGGTGAGACTGGACACTATAAAAGGAATTGTCCAAGAAGAAAGAAAATCGAAAGCGCCCGCGTCCACATAACTCCGACCCGACACATCACTTCCACCACCGAAGCTGGTGCAAGCAAAATATGTCACCAATGCGGTGAGATAGCACACCTCGAGAAGGATTTCCCAATAACAAAGAACTCTGGAACATACGGGCAGATACTAAGGATCACTGCTGTAGGAGAGACTACTCGGAACCCATGTTGAAATACTAGGGCGTTTCATTTTAATAGACTTATAAACTGTTAAACACTAGTGCAACTAGAGTCTTATCTTTTGTGAGATTCCGCCAGTCAATGGGTCCACATGCTGCGTATACTTGCTTTTTGTAGTATACCTTGTTCGCAGTAGTAGTCTTGTAGTTAATCTAAAGTACTGAAACTCTTTTTGAAGTTGCACTATTGTGTTGTTTGTAACATCGTTTATGATCTAAGTCTAATGCCTCTTATTCTGAGTATTCCGATACTATCAGATAACTTGAGTCAATTCGACCCTCACAATATCAGTTTCGTGCGTACATCTCTTTCTCCGTAATCGCCTTCCTAGCGAAGTCGTCATTCTAGAACTTCGAGGTACTCATGCATAGAGTACCTTATGTTTCGTGTCCTTCCTGAAGAAACCTCCCCGGAGTACCACTCGTACAGTAAGTCAAGTTCAATCCAAAGACCCTTATAGTTGATCTATCGTTGAAGAATGTATACACAAGGGTGGTATATAATCAAGGTTCTGCAGGTTTAGATTTGATGATTCCACTTTAACCTCTTTTCCTTGTTTGGATGAGCTTATAGAAGAATCATTTATTCGACTACCTTTTCAATCTTACTTATATACGACTCGTATACATGATACTGTGATTGATGAACCATGTATGACTTCTAATATGAACTTCAGGACGGAGACTGCTCAAGACTACAAGTGATCGTGCCGTCATGCGAATAAACTTAGAATCCAATCAGAGGATACTCCTGTAACCAAATCTCCCTATAGTCTAACACCTACGGAGATGCAAGAACCATCCGGGCAACTTAACGAACTACTCAACAATGGAATTGAAAGACCAAGCTCCTCACCCTGGAGAGTTACGGTCTTGTTCTTCAAGAAGAAAGACGGATTGTTTCATAGGTGCATCGACTAATGGAAACCTCAACAAGATTTCCATTAGAAATCATTACCCTCTGCCTCGCATAGATGAATTGGTTGACCAACCGCAAGGAACAATCTACCTTTCGGAGATGGACCTGAGATCTGAATATCACCAATTACGAGTGTTAGTGAAGGATGTCCTGAGGACGACCTTCCAGACATGATACGAACACTACGACTCCGTAGTAATACCTCTCAGATAAGACCAATGCGCCCGTAGTATTCATGAACTTGATGAATAGGGTATTCTGTCCTTACTTGGATCAGTTCGTCATCTTCCTTATAAATGACCTACTTATCTACTCTCGTAGTAAGAAAGAGCGTAGAAGCATCCACGACTCAACTTACCCCACGAACTCAGTAACGTACATTTTACCCTCCACGTCTCGAACTTGAAAAAGTATCTCTCCGACGAGACTCTTGTAATCCCACTCGGCGAGATCGATTTCAACGAGAGCCTCACCTTCTTGGAAGAACCGTAGTGACCATGGACCAAGAGGTCAAGCAGACAAAGCAAAGTCGCATCCCATTAGTGAAGGTTCGTTGGAACGCCAAGCGAGGACTTGAATTCACTTGGGAGCGCAAGGATCAATCGAAATTGAATTATCCTCATCTCTTTACTTGATTATTCATACCTACTTCTTTACCTAAGCTCTAATTTTGGGGCGAAATTCCCTCTAACGGAGGGATGATGTTACAACCCGAAATTTTCTACCCTGTACAGTCAAACACTTCATTGAAAGTCAAACTCATTCCTACTATCATTTAGCACACATTGGAGTCTGTTTGAGCATTCCGAGCCGTGTACACTTAAGGAATAAGTATTAGAAAGTACCTGCTAGAACCACAGTGTAGCAGATCAGACCATAACCCATTTAAAATGAGTTCACGGCCACAAGACCATGAGTTTATGGCTGTAAACTCATGTGGCCGTAAACTCAAGAGTATATATAAGATCCTTGGCCATTTATCTCATTCTTTCCATTCCTTTGCTGATTTTACTTCAAAAACTCTCAACTATCACCCCGATCTTCTCCCTAGATCTTCAAAACTAGTAAGTATCCTTCCTTGACTTGTTGATACACCTCTTAATCTAGCATTCTCTCATTATTTCATCCATGAAAATCATGTTTTCATAGATCTTCAAGTTTCACCAAGAAGACACACTAGTGTTCTTGGCCAAAAATGACCATTTCAAGCTCCTATATCGTAAGTACTCTTGGTCTAACTTGTTATGTACTAGATTAAGCATGTTTAGGCCTTAGAAACATCAAGATTTAAGGGTTGGATGAGAGTTTACGTCCAAGGATCTCCCAAGGCCATAAACTCCCTATAAGGGTGCATTGATGCCCTAACTTCTTTCCTTATGCTTAGGACTTGGATTAGAACCCTCCACCAATGAACTAGGGACATTAAACTTTGATTTGGTACTCAATACCATGAGTTTACAACCATAAACTCATGGAGGAATGGTCCTTTGGCCGTAAACTCATGTTAAGGTCAATTCTTGGACCTTAAACTCATATAGACCCTTGTTTAACCTTGGAACACTTAAACACTTGAGACTCCATACCTTTAAGCCGTAAACTCCATTAAGTGTGGTCCTTTGGACATAAACTCAATAGCAATGCCTTACACTCCTTTGTTGAAACCCAATGGCCTCCTAGCACTTAAATCAATGTGTTTTCATGTCCTAGGGTGACTTAACTTAGTTAATTAGCTGTTAAATGACTAATTGGACACATATATGTGTTATTATATTTTATTTAGGATCATTGTGTGTGTTCAAGTCTTCACTTGACACCTAGCACCTTATCCGACACTTCCATCCGATCCACTCACTACAGGTGATTTCATACCCCTTAATTAAGCTTTTAAATGTTTTTAATTGCTTTTATGGGGGGAATACAAGTTGAATCATGATAGTTATTATATCAATCGCATGTGATTAATAACTATCAAACTATGGATTTACTACACTTTTAGCTGTTTTACTAAGTAAACTACTTCAAAATGATTTTCTCAAACGTTTTTACATGTTAAACGCTTTATCAAGCTTGTTTTATATACCAAATCTTTCCTTTCAAATTTTGTTATAATTGTGTTTCAAACAAAGGATTTCTTATACTTTAAATTGTTCTTATCAAACAAACTTCTTTTAAATCATTTTATAAACGGACATCAAGTCATCGGTTCTTATTTATTAAACTTTTCAAAGGTTTTACAAAACTTCTTTTAAACTTTTATATTGTCAAACGTATGCCTATATATGTAGAGTTATATAAGTAATGTTTAAAGGTCTTAGGACTGCTAGCTCGCTTTAATTCCTTTTCCTTGTTTGGATGTGGCCTTAGGGTATCGGATATTTGTCTAAATGTCGTTTAAATATTAGTTATATATTGTGTATACATACATAGACATAAAAGTTCTATCAGTCAATTCAGTACCTTTGGGTAGTAAAGGCATACTTTCGGTTATACACGTACATTACTAGTAACTATAATAGGTATAGTTATTAGGAGATACTACTTACTATTCCTAGTACAAGGAATCACACAAGATTCAGTTCATCCATGAGTCTATACACAAATATTACGTACTATATGAAGAGATACTATTACATACTATATGAAGAGATACTATTACATACTATATGAAGAGATACTATTACATACGTTACGGGACTTATCATTCTACACCAGGCTGTTAGCTACAATGGGAAAATGCACATCGACGAATGTCTTCGGTTGTACTATTCAGCGAGTTACTATGTCATGCCTATCCTAGACAAATGGATACAACTTCTTATTTACCTTTATTTTGTGACACATTCACATAAACGATTTCAATGATTATATGATTTTCCCTTTTACTTTTATCTTGTGACACATTCACATAAACGATGAGGTAGACTATATTTTGATAATAATAGTTGTACATGGGAAAAACCTTCATTCATACGGAGAAGCAAAACTCCAAAACTGTCGGGTCTTGGTAGAAGACTACATTTTATACTAGTAGGAATATGGGATTTTCTAGGGTTTTCATACTTATACAAACTTTTTCATCAAACATTTACAAGTCTTTTCTTTACAGTTTTACAAATCAAAGACACTAAAATACTTATGAATTCACCAGCTTAAATGTTGATCTATGCTTTCAAAATAACTTGTATTCTCAGGTCACCAGTAGACAGGTATGACGACTAGGTTTTGAGAAGACGAAGCAGTTAAGACTCGTCTTTTATTTTGATTACTTATTTTCATGTCTTATTCTATGAAAGAACACACATGTATTAAAATCTTACTATTAATGCAATGGATGATGTTGTTGCTTGTTTACTACTTTACACTGTTGTGATACTTTACATGACGTCCTCCACCCCAGAATGTTTCCGTCGTTCTTGGTTTTAGGGTGTGACAGGTTGAGATAGACCTGAGGTTAGTCGGCACCCTAGAACAGCCTGACATGGGTAGGTCAGCACCCCAGAATGGCTTGATATGGGTGAGTCAGCACCCTAGAATGGCTTGACATGGGTAGGTCGGGTACCCCAGAATTGCCCGACAGTATGTATGTTATGTGTTTGTATGGTATGTGGTTTGATGGGGGAACTCACTAAGCTTTGTGCTTACAGTTTCAGTTTTGGTTTCAGGTACCTCTTCATCCAAGGGGAAGGAGTTGGCGGCGGAGCAGCGCATCACACACACATTTGATTGACGCATTGAGTTTTCTGGGATTGTACTCTGATTTATACTACAGTTCGATGTTGTGATTTTTAGACTTATTCATGGTGGTTTATGGGCTGATATGATATTGACAATGTTTTCAGTAAATGAATACATAATTTACTTAATTACAAACGAAATATTTAGACTCGAAAATTAGGATGTTACATAATCGTAGAAGATTTTACGCATATCTAAAATTCAGGTTTGTCAGACAAGAACAAGTGTAGAAGCATCCTTCCACATCCGAGATCCATATCATGGAAAAAAGTGGATCTCAGACACCATCAAACTTAGGAGGTTTGGTGTTATTAGACTCTCAATAAGGCATCTCCTTCTCTCCAGGTGAAGCTACAACAACGACAGCAACAATGGCCGCACTGGCAACGATACTAGCAACAACAACATATTGTTCATCAAACAGGGAAATTAGTTCGGTTTTGATAGATGGAAACATCTATGGAATCATTTCTCTCACGCCTGCAGATATTGTCGCCTCTATCCAATCGCGTATATCATTCTGACTTGGTCTTGGCCCTTCTGATCCTGAACCAGAAACGCTTGCTCTAGTAATTATCACTATGTTGGAGATATAAATCAAATGAGATCAATACAAACTTATTGAGTTATCTCGTAATAACAATAAATCCTTTCTAGTCATTGCGACTTTTCTTGTTTCCTGTATGGATCCTATGTTTTTGGTAATACTGGCCCGTACTTCCTTCCACACTTATCCATACTAAGTCTAAGAATTATTCCAAGGTTTTTCAAGTCACTACACTCGTCTACCGATAGGCCTTTTCGCACACCTAGCGTTATAAGGGCGTATTTACTCATGTTCATATACTTCACTAGAACTTTGCATATTTTTCGATGCCCTAGTTTATGAATATATGCCTTATCAGGCATATATTAAACTTCCTAGAATATCGTTCTAGAATTCATTTCCACTTCTCTCCACTACTCCCACCATAAACTTACCATATTCTCCCAATTTCTTCTTCATGTGCAGCGTTTCCCTAAGTGGATTTCTTATTACTTTTCTACCCCTTTTATATTGACCCACAATTTCTCTCCACATTTATCAATCAATCTCTTACTTAGTCTTGTTTTCCCTCTTAAAGATCTCGATATTTTTTTTGTTTTGTTAGTAATTGATGCACACTGGCACACATAATGTACATGACAACACCCTATGTTGGTTTAAATTATATAAGAAATAGCGAGAAAGAGAAAGAAACATAGAGAGAAGGTGGGTGTGTGGGCCATTTTCTATATTTAATGATAATAAAACCAATAAAAAAAATAACAAATAAACTAAAGGTATACAGTCATTACAATTTTGGGAGTTACCAAATCCACAAAGAAGCATGTTGAAAATGACAAGATTTGCAACTTTGAAACAATAAGGATCAAAACTTAAAAACAAATAGAGAACCACATTGACCATTTTTGCAATTTTGTCTTGTATTTAATATACTAGCTTATAGCCCGTGAGAATCACAGTTATAAAAATAATTAAATTTCAATAGTAAAAACTCATAATTATTAATCAATTATTTTCAATAAATTATTAATTAGTCATAATTTTGTAATTTTCAATATAGAATTACAATTAATTATCGACAATCATAATCGAAACTTATTGAAAAAGAATTTAAATATCTCTTCTAAAAACTAGGAATCAAATAAATAATTGTCTAACTTATTATCAACATCAATACTTTTTAAAAAATAAAAAATAATGAAAAAATAATATGTATCATTTTTATAGAATATTTGAATAGAAAACATAAATTATAAAAATGTCAAGTATTCTTTTATTAGTATAGGAAGATTATTTTGATTAAGAAATTTTCTATATTAGATTTGATATACATTCCGTATATGTTTGATATAGTATCCATATAATTCTTCGTTTTAATCTATAAATATTTTTGGGATTATTTAAAGGGTTTAAGTCATTTGTGGTCACTTAACTTTTGGTTTTTTTCTCATTATGTCACTTAACTATTTTTAAGTTTTAAAAGGTCATCCAACTTTTGATTTTGTACTCATTTAGTCACTTAACTTTTGATTTGGTCACATTTAGTCACCCAACTTTTAAATTTGTGCTCATTTAGTCACCTAACTTTTAAAATTATGCTTATTTAGTCATTAAACTTTTAAAAAAATTTAAAAGTTTAGTGACTAAATGAACACAATTTTATAAGTTTGGTGACCAAATGTGACCAAAACAAAAGTTAAGTGACTAAATGAGCACAAAGCCAAAAGTTTGATGACCTTTTAAAACTTAAAAAGAGTTAAGTGACCAAATGAGCACAAAACCAAAAGTTAAGTGACCAAAAATGACCTAAACCCTTATTTAAATTGACACAATATGATCCCAAATATGATAGAATAGATTAAGCTAGTAGGTATGAGACATATGTACTATGCATGTTGATTAAAAAAAAGTTATATACGAAGATATAAATTTTTATATTTTTTTAAAGAAAATGTTAAATATCAAAATGTAGACATTCAGTTTTTTTTCTTGAAAGTAAAATTTCAAAATAAATATAAACGAAATGATAAATAAATAAATTAATTAATTTATACTAATAAAACAAATTACAAAGAAATAATTATATTTTTGCCGTATTTGTGGTTTAACACATGGTTTTTCGTTTTATCAATGAAAAGCAACAAAGTTTGATCATTTTTCATATGTAAACCATTTTGGCTTAAATTGATAATGAATTTTGAAAGAAACATGTTAGTTTTGAATTATATACATTGAAGGAAACATGTTGAAATTTGAAAATGTAAGGAAAAATATAATGACACATTAATTACTGTCTACGACCTATAAATTAGAATAGCTAATTAAAAAAATAAAAAATTGCCACAAAAGTGCAAGTGGAAATTAATTTTCAAGAATTAACCACAAAATTATAAGTGTCAAAATGAATGAGAATGTGACAAATTACATAAATGATTTTAATTATTAGAGCACTAGACGTGAGACCTGTGTATTACATAAGTTGATTACAAAAAATAATAAATATCAAAGTGTAAACATTAAGTATTTTTTAAAGTAAAAATTTTGAAATAAAAAATGAAGACATGTATTAAATTATTAGAGTAGATTTTAAATCATGTATATTGAATGAAACATCTTAGAATTTGAAAATATAATGAAACAGATTAATCACACATTAATTACTTTGTATGACATGTATATTAGAATAATTAATTAAGAAAATCAAAAATTACTACAAAATAACAAGTGTAAATTAATTTTTAGAAATTAACTATAAAATTACATGTGTCATAATGTATACAAGTGTTAGAAATGATTTTTATTTATTAGAGCATAAATAATATGTAATTCAAACGTCACATTTCCCCCTCAATGATGTTGACATTTTTGCATTTTTTTATCATCTTTAAAAAATATTTGGGAGAGAGAGAGAGAGAGAGAGAGAGAGAGAGAGAGAGAGAGAATGATATTTTTCATTGATGGATAGTTACCATCGAAAAATACCGCTGGCAAAAAACACACCGTGGAGCGGTGTTCACCGTCATTAAAAACTGTCACATAGGACTGTCGGTGGTAAAAACACTACCCATGAAAAAACTCATATGTATGTTATGTGCAATGAACACCCAAGAAAAAACTCTATTGTCAAATTTGAGAATGTAAGACTGAATCATAATATCATAAAAAATGAGAGTAGTAGTCTCAATATAGTACACAAACAATACACATATTAAGGTCTCATATATATATATATCACCTATAAAAAATAAATTTGCATTGTTTATACACATACTTTGCTTGATAGCTTGTCTTGTCATTTTATGGAAATCTAAGTAATATAAAGTCTAACAATTCCATTTACTGAATAATCATGCTTCTTTCCGTAAGATTAACTTCAAGATCATGATTTACAAGTTTAACACTTTTCTTTTCTTTCAAGTCATCAAGATAATGTTGATAGATATAAGAGAGAAACCCCCATATTGCTAACAACATGGAAATCATCTTCACCCCATTCATCTTTTCATCGAAAAACATTACTGCCAAAACTGGCACAATTGGGATACCAAAAGTGCTAATAACATTCGAGAAAAGAGATGAAACTTTAAAGATCAAACCCACACAACCAATCGAGAAAACTTGCCATGAGATAGTTGTCCCTACAAGATTCATTATGTATGAAACCCTTCCAGATTCAAAACCCATCATTTCTTCCTTTATCTTTTTCCATTCACCGCTAGCAAATAGCCCCATGAGAATTCCAATAGTGGCTATCATGTTTTGGTACACCGCCATATCAAATACCACCTTGTAACTTGTAGATTTCAAAATCTTTTGAAATGCAAGTTGTGTTAAAGAAAGCATTAATGCATACCCTACACAATCACAACTTAAACATTATAATTTTGTTTGTACTATTTTGAGACAAAGGATTAGCCCGGTGTTGAAGCCTACTAGATTTTAGATGAGGCCTCCATTTTAGAATGTTGAATTCAAAAAATGATCCCTATTAGACCAAGGGTTGCGGGTTGTAGCTCGTTTATCGGTTATGTCTATGTAAAACTTTATTTTTTTTGTTTACCAACCTTATTTTTCAAATTAAAACCATATTAAAAATAATTCAAAAGAGAATTGTATTAAATAATAAAAACATTATTTTTTTTGAGGTCCACCTACCTAAAACTTTTTTACGACTACCAAAAGTGGTTGAATGTTGATCATTTGAGATTTTAGGACTCCAAAATGAGATACCGAAAGTTTGAATCCGCTTCAAATTGGAACAAAATTACTTTACACTTTTCTACCAAAAGTTAACTACTAGACTTTCAATTTTGTTTTTTTTTTTTTTTTTAAATGTGTATCTATATTTTCCATGTCTACAAATATTTATATATTTTACGGTGATGATAGGGTCAAATTGTTGCTGATATTTATATTTTTTGCAGTGATGATAGGCTTAAGTTGTTGCTAATGTGGACATACTGCACATGGAAGACTTATGGAAACAATTTCACTCCATATATAGTTTCCGAGTTTCAGTATCAATCTAATGTTGGAAACGTTGTGAAATATATGTAATGGTGCTAGTGTAACATTGTCACTTTTCTCATTTTTAATCCTAGAAAAGAAATTTAAACATAGTATCAAATAAAACTACTTAAGTTTGTCGTTTTGTCACGTTATATATGTCCAAACGAATAAGCACTTTAGAAAAGTCATTGCCACTCCATCACTAAATAATATTAAAAAAATTAAACAAAAGAAACAAAATCCCACAAAAACCATAAAAGTTGATAGGTTATACGTTTTTAAAAAGACAAACTATATAAAAGCCAATTCTATTATTATTTATTTATTTATTTCTTTATTTATTAATCTTTTTTGCAGTTTAACACTATTTTATTTCCGTCAACAAAAACCACATAAATTTGATTTTTTTTTTCACGGTGACCATCTAATTCTGTTTCAACACATGTTAAAACTGATTAATGAATTCTCATTTAACTAGATACTATCACATGTACATTAGTAACATATTTCTTTTTGAAATGGCTTTTTGTTTGCGGGTTTTTGAGGTTATACACATATCATGCATGTAATGAGAAGTTGTCTTAGTAAGACATATATGTCATCTAGATTAATAAAAAATAATGTCAGTTTTAAGTGCGCCAGTAAAATTCGGAAAATGAGTCATTACGATTGCAATGGAATCTTTTTTTTTTTAACTGGGTAGTTTTATAGACCAAAATTAATAAAAAATGTAGAATATAATGGTTAAACCTCAAAATGTACCAAATATAATGAATATTTTATATATTGCCATTTTTTAAGAATGTTCATGTATACATAAAGCTAATGGCTTAAAGAAGATGATACCTGCAGAAGCAGCGACTGTGCATACAAAACCAACAATGTATTTGTTTCTTGATAT